>NW_028318906.1:600000-850000 GCF_062004578.1 Staurois parvus | reverse complement strand
TCATGAGCCGGGCTGTAGGGGAGATGTTAGCTACCAATGATAGGCGGAGGGGTGGGGCGGGCTACATGGGAGGGGTTATGTGGGAGGAACAGAGTAAAGAGCCGGGTTGTAGGGGGTGTGGCCAGTTGCCAATCAAAGGCGGAGTGGGCGGGATCGGAACGGGTGTATAGCGATAGATAATGTATTTTTGGCGGCAAAAATTACTCTGCTGTGACTCTCTGAGGGAGCTGTGTGTGTGTAGCTCAAACCCTGAGCGGGCCATAGATAAAGCAGCTCCTGTCAGAGGGAGTGCTGTTAGGAGATGTGTGCTGGTTTTATGGCCTGAGACAGCAAGATGTGACAGGGATAAAAATCAGACTTGTGCTGAGAGACATTTATACTCATATAAAACTACATTAATTATATATATGTTTTAATTGCTGCACACCACAGTGGATACTAAAGCAGACTTTCTGGGGGGTCTTTAGAAATGGTGCAAAAGGTACAATAAGGCAGGGATTACGTTCTAACGACAACGCAGCGTTTTGAGTGGTCATGGCCGCCTATTCTCATGAATGGGCTGCTGTGCCTCCTGAAAACGCAAGGGAAAAGGTCCCTGCTCCATTTTTTTAAACCACAAGTACAGCATGGTTCCTAGTGTGGGAAGAGCGTGCGGGTGCCATTGGAATTAAAGCGGTAGTAAACCGCAGCTTGAGAAAAAAAAAATCCCCTGGAAGATCATGTCATAATGTGCTATTATACATCACACGCAATGGGGCATCGCACACTACAAGGCATTGCACACAATGGGGCATCGCACACTATGAGGCCTCGCACGCAGTTGAGCATCGCACACTATGAGGCATCGCACGCAGTTGAGCATCACACACTATGAGGCATTGCACACTACAAGGCATTGCACACAATGGGGCATCGCATACTATGAGGCATTGCACACAATGGGGCATCGCACGCAGTTGAGCATCGCACACTATGAGGCATTGCACACAATGGGGCATTGCACACAATGGGGCATCGCACACTATGAGGCCTCGCACGCAGTTGAGCATCGCACACTATGAGGCCTCGCACGCAGTTGAGCATCGCACACTATGAGGCATCGCACGCAGTTGAGCATCGCACACTATGAGGCATCGCACGCAGTTGAGCATCACACACTATGAGGCATTGCACACTACAAGGCATTGCACACAATGGGGCATCGCATACTATGAGGCATTGCACACAATGGGGCATCGCACGCAGTTGAGCATCGCACACTATGAGGCATTGCACACAATGGGGCATTGCACACAATGGGGCATTGCACACAATGGGGCATTGCACACAATGGGGCATTGCACACAATGGGGCATCGCACACAATGGGGCATCGCACGCAATGGCGCATCGCACACTATGAGGCATCGCACGCAATGGGGCATCGCACACTATGAGGCATCGCACGCAGTTGAGCATCGCACACTATGAGGCATCGCACGCAGTTGAGCATCACACACTATGAGGCATTGCACACTACAAGGCATTGCACACAATGGGGCATCGCATACTATGAGGCATTGCACACAATGGGGCATCACACACTATAAGGCATCGCACGCAGTTGAGCATCGCACACTATGAGGCATTGCACACAATGGGGCATTGCATACTATGAGGCATCGCACACTATGGGGCATCGCACACTATGGGGCATCGCACACTATGAGGCATCGCACGCAATGGGGCATCGCACACAATGGGGCATCGCACACTATGAGGCATCGCACGCAATGGGGCATCGCACACTATGAGGCATCGCACGCAATGGGGCATCGCACACTATGGGGCATCGCACACAATGGGGCATCGCACTCTATGAGGCATTGCACACAATGAGGTATCGCACGTAATGGGGCATCGCACACTACAAGGCATTGCACACAATGAGGCATCGCACGTAATGGGGTATTGCACGTAATGAGCTGTAAGCCATAATCATCACAATTATGACAAATCACGGCTTAAACTATCTTGCTTTGCATGTAATGAGTCTATCTCATATATTAGTTTCACCTTTTAAGTTGCTGCACTGAAATAAATGAACTTTTGCACAATATTCTCAGTTTTCAAGTTTCACCTGTATACTGACAGGAAGAATCAATGAACTACCACAACGCTCATAGCGCCGTGGTAATTCATTGAGAACTACAAACTGACAGATGCGAAGGCTTTCGGGACTTTTCCTTTCTCATTCACAGAGGACTGTAAATCAGTGACACAGAGCCCCGCACAACCATATTTAAAAAAAAAAAAAAATGACAGCAAGTGGGCAGAGAAGATTAGCTGTCAAAGGGGCCAGTGCATTCAAAACATGTTACACCCTGACTATGGGTGTAGGATGTTACAAAAGATGAACTTATTCTTCAACTATAAGGCCTGGTTCACACTTATGCGGTTTTTGGTGCTTTTTGCAGAAACACACTACAGTCCATTTAATGTGGTTTCTTATGGGGGGACACATTCACATTTACACCTATTTTTTTCAGCCAATGCATTTTTTGAAAGGGTCAGGGACGTTTTTCAATGTATTTGGTGCATTTGTGATTCAATAGACTTCAGAAGAGAAGCTGCAGAAATGCATGTAGTACATTTGAGAGATGTTGTGTTTTTTAATCTGCCCAACAACAAATCGGGCAAAAAAAGCATAAAAAAGCACAAGAAATGCATGTGCAAAAATGCACAACGCACCACAAAAAGCACTGCAGAAACCGGTGTAAAGCAAGCTGCCCTGGGCCTAAAACCTTTTCTTCTACCTAGAATACAGTGACTTTAAAGCTGACACTAAGGAGTCTTCCACACTGCTCTGTTTAAAAAATGCATGCACCTTATTGATGCATTCTTTAACATGATTTCCTATGGGACAGGTTCACATCTTTGCGTTTTTCACCCGGTGCGGTTTTTGGAAAGGGTCAGGGACTTGTTTTTCCTGCAGCAAATTGCAACATGCATAGGTGTGGTTGCATTTTTAATCCGCTTTTTCAACCCCACAAGCACATCAAAAAGATGTCGGCAAGGCAGGCTGGTCCACTGACGCGTTTTGTGCAGTGGCAAACTTTGACAACGTGCCATTGCACAAAATGCGTCAGAGGACCAGCCTGCCTTGCCGATGCCACCTTTAGCTGCTAGAGCCACGTGTTTGGTCAGCAGCCATCTTAAATTGAATTTTTGGATATTTTTTTTTTCTTTTCTTGCATGAGAAGTACCCATTGCATTTGATACACCTATAGCTATTGGCTACCTGTTACCATATGTGAATCTATACCATTTGCATTTATTGACTGTAGCTGTTGCCACCCGCTGCTACATGTTAGTTAACACACCTGTTACTTTGATATGTGATTACCATCATTGGGCTGAATAAACTACTACACTACATCAGCTTTTTGTCCTGGTGGCTTTTTTGAGCTACTTAAGGTGGATCTCCTATTGTTGCTGATCTCACCTATTTCCGGGTGTAAGTAAAAACCTGCGAGCAGTGTCCACCATCGGAGAGGGTCCACTGAGAGGTCTGGAGTATTGTCCCTGGGTATACCAAGCACCATCGGAGTGCCACATCCCAACCAGGTTCCAGATGACCCCTAGTGTCCCTTATACTACATGCGTAAAATCATTTTATGTCCGGTGAGTGCAAGCACACCCCTTTTCTTTCTCATCACGGAAGTCATGTGCACCTTATGATTATACGATGGAAGTTTAAAGTGATTGGTTGACATCTTTCTTATTTGGGAAAGTTGACGCCTTTTGAATGATTTTATGGACCTTTTATTGATCTTTTTATCATTGTATGACATATAATGCATTCATATGATATTGCTGTCACTTTATAATTATCTGTTGTCTTCATTAAGACATCACTGCTGTATCACTTTAACACAGACAATCTGATCAGGTCTGCTTGTGAGTTTTTCAGGCGGACCTGATCAGATAGCGCATGCATTCCTATGGACCAGTGGATGTAAACGGAATTATGTCCATTTTTGCTAAAAAAAAAAAATGGAGGAGGCCTGCATCCTCTTTCATTTGGGCAGATTGGGTCTGAGTCAGCTGGACTAAGGCTGGTCATACACTATACAATTTTCTGCCCAATTTCCTTTAGATTTACGTATAACTATGTAGTGCAAGGGCTTGCCTAATTGGATACAATTGAAAGTGTTGTTAAGGTTTGACTTCATATCATATGGTTTTTGGTAAATCTAAAGCAAAATTCTCAAGAATATTGTGCAATGTATGGCCTGCCTAAGGCTAGGTTCACACCATAATGCCTCTGCCAGCTGTGTTTTGCGCCGGCATGGTGGCCCATTCATTTTAATGGTCCACCATGCCTCCTGAAGAAGCAACAAAAAGATCCCCGCTACATTTTTGGAATTGCAGCCCAGTGCCGGAAGTGGCTGCTACAATTTCTAGTGTGTGAAGGTACCATTAGGATTAATGGCATCTTCTGCATTTTTCTGTGTGGTTGGATGTGGGAACAGGTGCAGGAGTGGCAATCACCTACACAGATGGGACCTTAGCCTCAATGAACAGTATAGTCTGTTTACACCTGGCCACCCATAGGGTCCATGTCTACTGTCATCTGCCCGCTCTGATCTGTCAGCAAATCCTCTGCTGATCAGAACGCAAACCGCCTGTGTGTAAGAGCCCTATGAAACAATTAAAAGGAAAAACATATTTACAGGGCCATTAGATACCGGGCAGATTATATTTGGAGAATAATGCACCGTACCCACTATAAAAAAAATCGGACGAACGATCGTCCGGTTATCGATTGTACGCTTCTGGTCAAAAGCAATGTGATTTTATGCATGAGAATATTGTACGATATAAAGGCATTGCGTACAAACGTGGTAGCGTAGCTGTGGAAATGTTTTAATGTACGTGTGACCCTGTAGCCATGCCTTTCGGTGCCATATTTGTTTTCCCTCAGCAACGGATCTTTCGTGACGAATTTTCGGAATAGTCATGGATACCGCATCTGAATGTTCTGAAGATACTGCAGTTGCCATTATGGGTTTTGGAATTCTGGCCATACAGAGGCAACAGAGGAAAAGGACAAAAAGGAGGCTGTGGTGCAAGAAATGGCTACTGAGGCGTGGCCAGTATTCCCACATGTCTCTGTTGAGAGAATTGCATGAGAACACCAATCATTAGTTTAATGTTCTGTTTTCTTGGTTTTCTGGACCTGATATGAAGCACTATGTTGTGTACTTTGTAAATCAAACTAGATGGTCATGGTTATTTTTGTAACATGGTATATTGTGAATAATAAAGTTATTGAAAACAATTTTTATTTGTGGTTTTATTTTTACAACATGCAAACACACATTGATTGTGATGCAGTGACATATGTAATGTTAGTTTTTTGGGGGTTGGGTGAAGAAAACTGATTAATGACATTAATGGCTGTAATGCTACGAATATTCTGTGGTGTTAATTTTCCTCAGGTTCTTCCGGGTCCAGGGGCGGACTGACCATTTGAAAACTCGGGCACTGCCCGAGGGCCCGGGGTCAGTAGGGGGCCCCATGAGATGCCCCTGGTACCTTTTTCTTAGGCTTTTTTGAGTTTGGGCAAGGACACAGGGGCCACATGATCCCCTATTGCCCGGGGGCCCCATGAGTTGTCAGTCCGCCCCTGTCCGGGTCATAAGCAGCTTCCGATTATGTGTGCTCTTTCGTATCCAATTCTTCTCGTACGAAAACTGTACACATTAAACGAAAATCGTTCGTTCTGTTCCCAAACAACAAAAACGTTGGCACTATCGTTAATTTTAGTTCGTAAGATCGGAATCGGCTGTCGAATGCTGTACGCACCATCAGAAAATTGCCCAATTGCTCGTCAGATGAATACGTTCGTCCGATTTTCTTCTAGTGTGTACGGGGCATAAGGGTGTTGTTCCTGTGCATTCCCATGTGATGTGCTGAGACAGCCTAATTATTTGAATGGGCTACAAAACACACTGGGCCATGGGAAAAAAAGTTAGTGTTTGCACTACTTTTAAAAACGCAGTACACCAAAGCACATGATACAATGGTACCATGCACTTAGGTGACTGCAAATGCCCTACGTTTGCAATGTCATTAACAATACATTGGCACCAGCATGCAGATTACAAGAGCAATGTGTCCACCTGCAGTGTGGGAAATGCACATGGAACATGCCTTTCTTGGATCACAGTATGGTATGAATCATCAATCTCTGGTTCACACCAGTGCGACTTGTCGTGCCATTTCATGTCATGTCATTTAACTGTTCCAAATCACATGACATGTCGCACCTTATTGTCGGCAATGGAACCATTCAAATCAGTGTGACTTCTTCTCCAGTTACACTGCTTTGGAAAGTAGATCCTGCACTATTTTCCACAATTTCAGGTGCAATTTGGATTGACGTCTGTGTATGAAGTCGCTATGAAATCGCACAGGGTCCGCAGCTTTGAAAGAATGCTACTTCAAAGGAACCGAGGGCAACTGCTTGCAGTTATGATGCTCCTGTGCCAGCTGTCTCCAATTTTTAAATAAATCTACACACTTTGTAGATGAATCGATTTGCTTCTCTTCTAGATGTTAACCATTTCCCTCCCGGCCTATGGCCAAATGGCGGCCGGCAAAAACCCTCACCTTTCCGGGTGGACGCAATATGGCGTCCTTTCGGGCATGCTCAGTTTGTGCGCCTGCAGAGCCGCACAGCGGCACGATCTGTCACCGGCTGTGTACCTCGGACACGGCAGATGACAGATCTGAGTACTGGCCCCGTTGCTGGTACCATGTTACCTGCTGTGACCAATCACAGCAGGTCACATGACAGCTGTATACAATGGATGGCTTCATTCATGCCATCCATTGTGTACTAGTGTGTGTCTAGCTGTGAATGGTCACAGCGATCACATGCACAAGCTGGGCCAATCACAGCCAAGCTGTGTCATGCGATTAGCCAAGGCCAAATCACAGCTAAGCACAAAAAAAAAAGAAACCCTGAATGAATCGATGTCATTCAGGTAAATGTTTGCTGATAGCAAAGTAATTCTTTGCTATAAGCAAATTGTGTAAAAAGAAAAAAAAAAATACTGATCACTTCTCCGAAGTAGTACAATGTTACTATGGTAACATTGTACTACTTTGGTCATAGTGAAATATGAAAAAAAAATCTTAAAGAGAAAAAAAATGTAAAATAATCAAATTAAAAAAAATTATATATTTTTTTTTCATACTGTCACCAGTCAGTGTCCCTGATCACCGCCATGCCAGTTATATGATGACGCTGTACTGCACTGGTGACAGTATGTAAAAAAAAAAGTGAAATTTTTTTTATTTTTTAATTTTCCAAAAAATTATGAAAAAAAAAAAATACAACTTCAAAAAACTCGCCATGCCTCTTATGAAGTACGTTATTTGGGGATATCTGTACTGTCCTGACATTCTTGGACCTCAAGAAATTAGATTGGCCGTCAGTACTTCAGGATTGATCAATATTCAGATCTATACCATAGTTTGTGAACTCTATAACTTTACTACAAACTAAATAATACATCCTAATTTGGGTTATTTTCACCAAAGACATGTAGCAGAATACATCTCGGCCTAAATTTATGAAGAACAATTATTTATTTGTAAACCTTTATAACAGAAACAAAGAAAAACGTGGGTTTTTTTTCAAAAATTTTGGTCTTTTTTTGTTTATTTAGCAAAAAATAAAAACCCCAGCGGTGATTAAATACCACCAAAAGAAAGCTCTAGTTGTGTTAAGAAAATGATAAAAATTTTAGTTTGGGTACAATGTTGTATGAGCGCGCAATTGTCATTCAAAGTGTGAGAGCGCTGAAACCTGAAAAATGGCCTGGGCAGGAAGGGGGTAAAAGTGCCCGGTATGGAAGAGGTTATTAATGAGTGCTAAATCTATGCCTCACACAATTAATGTGTTTTTATTATAAAATTATCCTATAAATACATTTCTGTATGAAAATAAAGCTATGGACATTTATTGTGCCACTGCACAGCTTAGCGTGAATAGTTTTTTTGTTTTTTTTTAAACAAAGTTCCCTTCAAATGCTTCAGTACTGCTATTTCTGCCCACCTGCTTCAGCAGGGAAAGAGTTAATTTCTGTGTTGATTGGACACACCCCAAAGGGAGGCGGAGTGTAGCCTATAACTTCCTGGGGAAGAGACATGGCCAGTTGATATCACTCTGAGCAAATGCTGAGTGTGTTGATAGGAGATGATCATCATAGAAAATCCTATTATAGGAAGTTAGTAGAGAGAGAGTTTATATCAGTGCGGGGACAAGAATTGGAGGGTTTTAGTGTAGAGAAAAGATGAAGACTTTCATTTAGAATGAGAACAGATATTAGTAAAGACACTAATATAAGTCCTGAAGGGCTCATGTACACTGCAGCTGATAAACTCATGTTTAGGAGCTTTTCTGCGTTTTTATCAGCAGCTCCTGAACGATCCCAATGTTTTCCTATGTGTCCATGTACACTATGTTGTTTACAGGCAGTTGTGTTTACAGTCTTTTTTATGAAGGCACCAAACTTGCGTTCAGAAGTAGAATTTATCAGCGTCTCAAACACCAAATGTGTGTAAATGCGGCTAATCACATTTTATAAGCGTTTGGAATGTTTTTTTTAACCATTTCCAGATACTGTTCAGAGCCTTTTTTCATCATGAAAAATGCATATATAGTGTTTTCTCTGTACTCAAATGACTTGGTACACCATACTTTGATGTTTCACATGAAAGAAAATATGTTAGACACTGCTGTAATAAGTTCAGCACAGAAATGAGCTGCAACACATCCAAACACCACCAAAAAAATTATTACACTACACAGTGCATCCGGAAGATGTTTTTGGGATGAAAACTGTCACTTTTAAATGTGTTAAAAAAATTGGGTAAAAAAAATTAACACACAATGTTCCAACCAAGCTTTTCACACCCTATATTGACCCACCCTGTTCAATTTTTTTTTCACTTTGATAACTAAGCTTGACCAACACCCCAAGCCTACAAAGACCCTCTAAACACCCTTTGAAAACAGACTTTTTAATTAAAAAAAATCTCCATATATTGATGACCTGAAAGCCCTCTGCCTGGTTGGCATTGGAGAATGACTTATCCCAACTGTCAAAACACCTTTTGGAAACCAAATAAATTTTAATTAGAAAATCACACCTCCAAATATTGATGATCTTCATAAAATTGGACAATCACTGTCTGATAAGAGGATATTTTTAGTGGAGAAAATTAGTACATATTTTGATTAACTTTCATTATGTAGTTTGAATATGACATGTACTTAAAAAATTTTTGTGCAGTTACCTCATTGGTGGAAAACCAAGGTGGAAATCATTAAGGGACAGAGTTCAATGAGATTACAGAAAAGATGTAGAGGCCCAAAGGACTGGAGCCCCAGCTTTACACCAGGCCCATCCTTTATCAGCAGAACTCCTCTTTTTTTTTTTTTTTTTAAGAGATTCTTTTGCCTCCAGAGAGTAAGTTTAAGATGGTATTTTTACACATAAAATTTGTTTAAATATATTGAAAAAGTTTGCCAGTCATTTTTAAAAAAAATTCTTACACTGACAATTTCATTAAAATGTATTATATTTTTCATTTGTGGTGGCTGTGCTTTGCAATTCAAATAGTTTTATTGTTTTATATAGATATAAAGTTTTTTTATCAACAAATATTTTTTAGTAAAAATGTTAAATTATTTATTTACAGTAATCTAATAAAATTCTGAGTTTAATTTTCCATTTTTGTTTAACCCAGAACATCATCTAACATTGGCCATTCAGAAGATTTAAGAGAAATGGAGGGGGAAGAGGTGCAATCACCTCTAGAATTCATGCGTGAGGGCCCCAGCACTGCTAGCACAAGAATAAAATGGATCACATTTTAATTACCCATCTGTCCATAAATAAAAATGTATCCCCCTCTTATTTCTTTATAGCAACAAATTAAGACCCCACCCTTTCTTGCCCTCTACAATGTTCACCTTTCAACACTGTCACAATTATCACAATTGCACGGTCATGCAGTATCTGCAACATGTTCAATTTTTAGCATGTTAGAGCTTTCCTTTGGGTGATATTTAAACCACCACTGGGTGTTTTATTTTTTTTTGAAAATGGAAATCTAAAAAAATAGTAAAGAACATTATGGACAAGTGGTGCATCCATAAATACATCTATCTATCTTCCTTTATTTGCAATAGTTATATTGTATTTTTCCCTTTTTTTTTTTTTTTTTTTTTTTTTTTTTGCGAAGTCAAACACGCTCATCTGGCTCAAGTCGGGGAAGGGAGTCTCAGCTGCCTGGACAGAATTATTGCATTCCTTAAAGAGATGTGGCAACAAAGCAGGCATAATGAGGTCTTCCTTGATATAAGTAATCCAAGGAGCAATTTTTGCCGTAGCCTCTACTTTTTGATTGACCAGCTGAACGATGACGGGGAAAAGCACTGTAGGGAGAACATTTACCGTATTTTCCGGCGTATAAGACGACTTTTTACCCCATGGAAATATTCTATAAAGTCGGGGGTCGTCTTATACGCCGAGTGTTGTGTTGAAACCATACCGGTACTTCCGAGCTGACGCTTCTGCGCATGTCTTCGGCAGCAGTAGACGATCGCCGATCACCATTCATAGCAGAACTGCATGAAACTTCAAGGTCGGATGCAGCAGTTAAGTGCTCGATTGAGTTTGACTGAAACTGTGACATGCAGAGAAGGGATACACATCGGGTAGCGGCAAGATGAGTATGCCCATGAAGATGTGTATCCCTGACGCTTCTGCGCATGTCACAGTTTCAGTCACGATCAATCAAGCACTCAACTGCTGCATCTGACCTTGTTGAATTGACCCTTTCATGGCAATATAATAATGAAATACGGTAATTAGCTAAGCATTATAGTCATAATAATGTCTTCACTGTGGCAGTTCTGTGCGAACTATAGTACCGCTCGGATCATCTTGGAGACAGGAAGGGCTGGGCAGGCAGGGAGAGCTGACCCACCCAATCCAAGCAGGCTTTGTATGCAGTGTGCACAAAAAATACATCGCTTGCCGTGATTGGTTGGTTGTTGTATACTTGGTTGGATTGGCGATTCTGAGGGAAGGCAGGGGGAAGCAGGAGCATCTGCACTTCAGCCAATTCTAATGTTGAAACAGCGCATCTCTAATGAAGTTTGGTGTGCATCTTATCTGTGGTGATAAAACAGTCTATCTGGTGAGCAGATACATGTGGTGGTGAATACAGTACAGCCCCAGTATCTGTACCGGTGAATACAGTACAGCCCCAGTATCTGTACCGGTGAATACAGTACAGCCCCAGTATCTGTACCGGTGAATACAGTACAGCCCCAGTATCTGTACCGGTGAATACAGTACAGCCCCAGTATCTGTACCGGTGAATACAGTACAGCCCCAGTATCTGTACCGGTGAATACAGTACAGCCCCAGTACATACAGTACAGTATACAAATGGATAACAGTCAAGACCCCATCATGGCTCCACCAGCAAGAAAAATATGAAGCCAGTTTCAAACTTAAAGTTGTAAATAGAGATGAGCGAAGAAATGAAAAATTCGATTCGACTGATTCGGCGAATTCGTGGACAATATTCGATTCGAGTCGAATAAATTCGCTGTGAATTTAACTTAAAAAAGGGTGTTTCTAGGCTTCAGAGAGACTTAATATTAGTGCAGAACACTGTACCTTTAATTTAAATGCCCTTGGAGTCTGCTGGGGAAGAGAAATAATACTGTCACTCAGTATGACATGCAGATGAGTGCCGTCGATCTTAGAATCACCGCACACTTCACTTATTTGGCCAGTCACGGGGCCAAAACCAGTGTTTGGAGCCACAGTGTGGCGGTGGAGGCAGCAGCAATGGGAGGCCATACAGCAACCTATGACAAAATGGAAACCAGCAGGAGTGTGAGGAGACCTGAAAGTGGCACATGGCAGAGTGGGAGCAATGGGAGGCGGTACAGGGACCCAGGTCACACTGTGGGCCCAGCAGCAGCGTGACGAGGCGGTACGGGGGCCCATGGCAGATTTGGGGCCTGGCAGCACCTATGGGAGGCCTGTAATCTGCCAGCACCCTATGACAAAATGGAACAATGGGCTGGGGCAGGCAGAACCGCCGTATCTTTATCACGGTTTTCCCAGGCCACCGAATGGCGACGCTGCATATGCTGACGCAACGCTGTAGTCCCAACATGGGCCCCCTGGCCACGCTTGACTTTCTGGCCACATAGTCGACATACGGCTACGTTTACTTCCTCGGGCGGCTTGACGAAAAATTGCCACACCGCAGAGTAGGAAACTTTGCCTCCGCTACTCCTCACTGGCTGACTGCTACTTCCTCCGTGCACACCGGCACCACTACTGGCCGTGGTGGTAGGCTGCAGTGGAGCTGGTGCTCTACTCCGTGGCCGTTTGCCTCCACTGACACTGCTGCGACCCTGCTGCCTCCTGGCAGCAGCAATGGGAGGCCGTACAGGGACCCATGAGAGACTCTGGACTTGGCAGCAGCATGAGGAGGCGGTATATAGGGGCCCATGGCAGATTAGGGGCCTGGCAGCAGCTATGGGAGGCCCGTAATCTGCCAGCACCCTATGTCAAAAAATTCAACACAACAGCAGTGTGTGAGGAGACCTGAATGTGGCACATGGCAGAGTGTGGCGATGGAAACAGCAGCAATGGGAGGCCGTACAGGGACCCATGAGAGACTCTGGACTTGGCAGCAGCATGAGGAGGCGGTATATAGGGGCCCATGGCAGATTAGGGGCCTGGCAGCAGCTATGGGAGGCCCGTAATCTGCCAGCACCCTATGTCAAAAAATTGAAAACACAAGCAGTGTGAAGAGACCTGAATGTGGCACATGGCAGAGTGTGGCGATGGAGACAGCAGCAATGGGAGGCCGTACAGGGACCCATGAGAGACTCTGGACTTGGCAGCAGCATGAGAAGGCGGTATATAGGGGCCCATGGCAGATTAGGGGCCTGGCAGCAGCTATAGGAGGCCCGTAATCTGCCAGCACCCTATGTCAAAAAATTCAACACACCAGCAGTGTGAAGAGACCTGAATGTGGCACATGGCAGAGTGTGGCGATGGAAACAGCAGCAATGGGAGGCCGTACAGGGACCCATGAGAGACTCTGGACTTGGCAGCAGCATGAGGAGGCGGTATATAGGGGCCCATGGCAGATTAGGGGCCTGGCAGCAGCTATGGGAGGCCCGTAATCTGCCAGCACCCTATGTCAAAAAATTCAACACAACAGCAGTGTGTGAGGAGACCTGAAAGTGGCACATGGCAGAGTGTGGCGATGGAGACAGCAGCAATGGGAGGCCGTACAGGGACCCATGAGAGACTCTGGACTTGGCAGCAGCATGAGGAGGCGGTATATAGGGGCCCATGGCAGATTAGGGGCCTGGCAGCAGCTATGGGAGGCCCGTAATCTGCCAGCACCCTATGTCAAAAAATTGAAAACACAAGCAGTGTGAAGAGACCTGAATGTGGCACATGGCAGAGTGTGGCGATGGAGACAGCAGCAATGGGAGGCCGTACAGGGACCCATGAGAGACTCTGGACTTGGCAGCAGCATGAGGAGGCGGTATATAGGGGCCCATGGCAGATTAGGGGCCTGGCAGCAGCTATGGGAGGCCCGTAATCTGCCAGCACCCTATGTCAAAAAATTGAAAACACAAGCAGTGTGAAGAGACCTGAATGTGGCACATGGCAGAGTGTGGCGATGGAGACAGCAGCAATGGGAGGCCGTACAGGGACCCATGAGAGACTCTGGACTTGGCAGCAGCATGAGGAGGCGGTATATAGGGGCCCATGGCAGATTAGGGGCCTGGCAGCAGCTATGGGAGGCCCGTAATCTGCCAGCACCATATGTCAAAAAATTCAACACAACAGCAGTGTGTGAGGAGACCTGAAAGTGGCACATGGCAGAGTGTGGCGATGGAGACAGCAGCAATGGGAGGCCGTACAAGGACCCATGAGAGACTCTGGACTTGGCAGCAGCATGAGGAGGCGGTATATAGGGGCCCATGGCAGATTAGGGGCCTGGCAGCAGCTATGGGAGGCCCGTAATCTGCCAGCACCCTATGTCAAAAAATTCAACACAACAGCAGTGTGTGAGGAGACCTGAAAGTGGCACATGGCAGAGTGTGGCGATGGAGACAGCAGCAATGGGAGGCCGTACAGGGACCCATGAGAGACTCTGGACCTGGCAGCAGCATGAGGAGGCGGTATATAGGGGCCCATGGCAGATTAGGGGCCTGGCAGCAGCTATAGGAGGCCCGTAATCTGCCAGCACCCTATGTCAAAAAATTCAACACACCAGCAGTGTGAAGAGACCTGAATGTGGCACGTGGCAGAGTGTGGCGATGGAGACAGCAGCAATGGGAGGCTGTACAGGGACCCATGAGAGACTCTGGACTTGGCAGCAGCATGAGGAGGCGGTATATAGGGGCCCATGGCAGATTAGGGGCCTGGCAGCAGCTATAGGAGGCCCGTAATCTGCCAGCACCCTATGTCAAAAAATTGAAAACACAAGCAGTGTGAAGAGACCTGAATGTGGCACATGTTTGAGGCATGATTCATGGCGGATTTAGTCAGTTGTGTCAGGAACTGGTGGTTTGAAATCCAGACTAATCCACGCCTGATTCATTTTCACAAACGTGAGTCTCTCCACACTTTGGGTGGACAGTCGTGTCCTCCGCGGAGTTACAATACCTCCTGCCGCACTAAACACGCGCTCCGATGCCACGCTACTGGCCGGGCATGACAGCCTTTCAAGGGCAAATTCAGCTAGTTGGGGCCAAAGGTCAAGTTTCGTTGCCCAGTAGTCAAGGGGATTGTCTACCTCGGTTGGCAGGGTGCTGTCCAAGTAGGCCCAAGCCTGTTGTTTGAGCTCCTGCTCCAGGTCCACCTGATGCTGCTGCTGCTGCTGCGGCTGGTTAGTAGTTTCCTCACTGCGCTGGTGAAGAAAGCTACTCATCATTGACTGCAGACTGAGGCAGCCGCTGCTGGTGGAGCTGCCACTGCTCCTACCACCCCACCCCTCCCCTGCTGCCATGCCAGCGGAACGCGAGCGCACAGGGCCCACAGTGTCTGAGGATGGACGTTGGCGCACAAAGGCAGAGACCAACTTACTACATAGGTGGTTTTTATAGTACTTAATTTTGGCCTCCCTCTCAGCAGGTGTGAAAAAGGCCACCATTTTGGACCGGTAGCGAGGGTCCAACAAGGTGGACAGCCAAAAGTCATCCCTCTGTCTGATGGTTATTATTCGGCTGTCGCTACGCAAGCAACCGAGCATGCTATGGGCCATTTGTGCCAAGGAATGCGAGGGACTCCCTGCCTCCATCTCCACAGCATACTGCCACGGTGCGTCTGGGTCCTCTGTCTCCTCCTCCTCCTCTACCAGATGCTCCTGCTCCTCCACTCCTGTCCGCTGAGTGGAAAAACCACCCATTTCACTCAATAATTCCTGAGCACAAATGTCCTCCTCTACCTCCTCCTCTTCTTCCTGTCCTGCCCCCACAGGGGTCATGTGGCGTTGAGATCTGTGCGCCACGTCTACCGCACCCTGACCAGCCATTGTTAACAGCATTTGTTCCAGGACGTGCAACAGAGGAATGACGTCGTTCATCCCATAGTCCTGCCGACTCACGAATAGCGTGGCCTCCTCAAAGGGCCTGAGCAAGCGGCAGGTGTCACGCATGAGCTGCCAATGGCTGACATCTAAGTTACACAGGGGAGTACCTTTATCCGCTTGTAACATAAGGAAATCGGTGATGGCCTTTCGCTGCTCGTAAAGGCGGTCTAACATGTGTAGGGTTGAATTCCACCTTGTTGCAACGTCGCAGATCAGGCGATGCTGTGGAATTCCGTTCTGCCGCTGCAGCTCAATGAGGGTGTTCTTTGCGGTGTAGGAATGGCTGAAATGCATGCACAGTTTACGTGACATTTTAAGGATGTCTTGCAGTGGGATGGTGGATTTTAGAAACCGCTTGACAACCAGATTGAACACGTGAGCCATGCATGGCACAACCTTCCTTGACGCAGAGCAGACACCATGTTCTTTCCGTTGTCGGTCAACATGGTTCCGATTTTAAGTTTGCGCGGAGACAGACATCTGTCGATTTTCTCTGTTCATTACACTCAGCAGTTCCTCCCCTGTGTGACTACGTTCGCCAAGGCATACCAGGTGCAGCACAGCGTGACACCGTTGCGCCCTGCACATGTGATATGCCAGTCGGGTAATGGGACTTGGCACGGGGGTGGCGGCTGAGGACACGGCGGAAAAAGAGGTGGTAGAGGCGGACATGTTTGCTGGACCAAGGACGTGCAAACGTGGAGGCAAAAGCGTCGTGACCTGTCCAAGTTGCTGGTGCGGCTGTGCCGGCACCACGTTCACCCAGTGGGCCGTAAATGACATGTACTGTCCCTGACCGTAGTTACAGCTCCACACGTCGGCGCTGCCGTGCACTTTGGCAGAGACCGACATGCTCAAAGACTGGCCCACCATCTCTTCTACATGTGAATGCAGGGCTGGCACTGCCTTTTGGGCAAAGAAATGACGGCTTGGCACTCTCCACCGCGGCGCGGCACAAGCCATCATTTCTCGGAAAGGTGCTGAGTCCACCAGTTGGAAAGGGAGGGACTGCAGCACCAGCAACTTGGACAGGAGGACGTTCAGCTTTTGCACCGTCGGGTGCGTGCTCGCAAACTGTTGTCTCTTGGAAACGGATTCCAAGAAAGACTGTTGACGGAATCCGAGAAGAGGAGTAGCAGGAGAAGGAGCATCTGAACGAGCGGAAGATGCCAACGAGCGACAACTCCCCTCAGCAGAGGTGTTGGAGCCTTGACTGGCTGATAGAGGGCGATTGACGACGTCGGGTGACGGAGCAAGTAACGGAGCGGGTGATGGAGCGGGGGCTGGGGCAGGCAGAACCGCCGTATCTTTATCACGGTTTTCCCAGGCCAACGAATGGTGACGCTGCATATGCTGACGCAACGCTGTAGTCCCAACATGGGCCCCCTGGCCACGCTTGCATTTCTGGCCACATAGTCGACATACGGCTACGTTTACTTCCTCGGGCGGCTTGACGAAAAATTGCCACACCACCGAGTAGGAAACTTTGCCCCCGCTACTCCTCACTGGCTGACTGCTACTTCCTCCGTGCGCACCGGCACCACTACTGGCCGTGGTGGTAGGCTGCAGTGGAGCTGGTGCTCTACTCCGTGGCCGTTTGGCTCCACTGACACTGATGCGACCCTGCTGCCTCCTGGGCAACCCACCGACTGTTTCGCTCGCTGCCAAGCTGGCACCCTCTTCTCCTGATGATGCGGAAGAAATTGCCTGATGACGACGAGGCAGCCAAGTGCGATCAACCTCCTCATCATCAGGTACGGTCTCCGCCTCACTACTAGCCCCCTCGGCTGCGTCTGGGTCAGGAGACAGACCTGTCTCTAGACCGGCTACAGAGCCACTCTCCTCGCCAGTACTTCTTCGCCTGGCTGCTGAAAAGGCCGATGTCTCCCCCCGTTCCTGACCGCCCTCTGTTAGCTCTTCCTCACTGTACAGTGGGGCTGAGCCCACAGCATGCGATACTTCGCTTGGTGAGGGAACAGCAAAGGACAGGGGCAGGTAGAGGACATGTGATTTCAGTGGGCTTGCTCCCGGGCCATGCCAACTAACGGTTGTGTCTGACGTACCCACCGACCGTTGGCTGTAGGTGTCAGAGGTGACCTGGGAAGAGGAAGACGACCGAGCCAACCAATCAATGACGGCAGGGTTGTCGGTGGAGACACGACCGCTGGATGACACCGGGAGCACTGGCCTCTGGATGCGAATAGTGCTGCCTCGACCCCTTCCTCTGCTGCCACGTCTGCTCGCTCCTAAAAAATTGCCTCCTCTGCCACTCCTCTGCATGTTGTCTGACATACTCTTTAATTCAACGATTATGTGTCCCTGAGTAACAATTCTCTGGCACTCAGTAACAATTCTGTCTGTCCCTGAGTAAAAATTCTGTGGCCCTAAGTAAAGTTTCTGTGGCCCTGAGTAACAATTCTCTGGCACTCAGTAACAATTCTGTCTGTCCCTGAGTAACAATTCTCTGGCACTCAGTAACAATTCTGTCTGTCCCTGAGTAAAAATTCTGTGGCCCTAAGTAAAGTTTCTGTGGCCCTGAGTAACAATTCTCTGGCACTCAGTAACAATTCTGTCTGTCCCTGAGTAACAATTCTCTGGCACTCAGTAACAATTCTGTCTGTCCCTGAGTAACAATTCTCTGGCACTCAGTAACAATTCTGTCTGTCCCTGAGTAAAAATTCTGTGGCCCTAAGTAAAGTTTCTGTGGCCCTGAGTAACAATTCTCTGGCACTCCGTAACAATTCTGTCTGTCCCTGAGTAACAATTCTCTGGCACTCAGTAACAATTCTGTCTGTCCCTGAGTAACAATTCTCTGGCACTCCGTAACAATTCTGTCTGTCCCTGAGTAACAATTCTCTGGCACTCCGTAACAATTCTGTCTGTCCCTGAGTAACAATTCTCTGGCACTCGGTAACAATTCTGTCTGTCCCTGAGTAACAATTCTCTGGCACTCAGTAACAATTCTGTCTGTCCCTGAGTATGAATTCTGTGGCCCTAACTAGCGTTTCTTTGTCCCTAAGTAACAGTTCTGTGGCCCTGAGTAACAATTCTGTGTCTGTGCGAGTAACAATTCTGTGGCCCTAAGTAACAGTTCTGTGTCTGTGCGAGTAACAATTCTGTGTCTGTGCGAGTAACAATTCTGTGGCCCTAAGTAAAGTTTCTGTGGCCCTCAGTAACAGTTCTGTGTCTGTGCGAGTAACAATTCTGTGTCTGTGCGAGTAACAATTCTGTGGCCCTAAGTAAAGTTTCTGTGGCCCTAAGTAACAATTCTCTGGCACTCAGTAACAATTCTGTCTGTCCCTGAGTAACAATTCTCTGGCACTCAGTAACAATTCTGTCTGTCCCTGAGTAAAAATTCTGTGGCCCTAATTAAAGTTTCTGTGGCCCTGAGTAACAATTCTCTGGCACTCAGTAACAATTCTGTCTGTCCCTGAGTAAAAATTCTGTGGCCCTAAGTAAAGTTTCTGTGGCCCTGAGTAACAATTCTCTGGCACTCAGTAACAATTCTGTCTGTCCCTGAGTAACAATTCTCTGGCACTCAGTAACAATTCTGTCTGTCCCTGAGTAAAAATTCTGTGGCCCTAAGTAAAGTTTCTGTGGCCCTGAGTAACAATTCTCTGGCACTCCGTAACAATTCTGTCTGTCCCTGAGTATGAATTCTGTGGCATTAACTAGCGTTTCTTTGTCCCTAAGTAACAGTTCTGTGGCCCTGAGTAACAATTCTGTGTCTGTGCGAGTAACAATTCTGTGGCCCTAAGTAACAGTTCTGTGGCCCTCAGTAACAATTCTGTGTCTGTGCGAGTAACAGTTCTGTGGCCTTCAGTAACAATTCTGTGTCTGTGCGAGTAACAATTCTGTCTGTCCCTGAGTATGAATTCTGTGGCCCTAACTAGCATTTCTTTGTCCCTAAATAACGATTCTGTGGCCCTCATTAACAAGTCTGTGTCCCTGAGTAATGGTTCTCTGTCCCTAAGTAACTTTTCTCTGTCCCCAATTATCGTTTCTGTGGCCCTAACTCTGTCCCTGTCCCTAGTACAGAGCGGTCTGCCTCTGTTCAATGACTGCAGGCAAATGAAGAATTCCAAAATGGCCGCTATTTATAGCTCGACCATTACACAGTGCTGGCTGCTGATTGGCTGATGCGATCACATGTAGTTGAGGAATGCATTATGGGTCAGCGCGCCTTGTCTGCGCGCCTTCCCAGACATCCCCGCTCCGTCGCCGCACATGTCAGCCGCCATTTTCTGAAAAATTTCGATTCGCGCGTCCGAATTAGGCTATTTTTCGGATTCGGCACGAATCGAAATTTTTCCGATATTCGACTCGAATTCCACTTCGGATACTTCGATTCGCTCATCTCTAGTTGTAAACTTTGCCATGGAACAGAATAACTGTGCTGCTGCAAGACAATATGGAGTAACCGAAAAGATGGTTCGGGACTGGAAAGCAAATGAAAAAGCATTAAAGAGTATGCCAAGGGGTAAGTGTGCATTAAGAGGCACCCCACATTGGCCAGAACTCGAAAAACATGTAGCAGACATGGAGAATGAGCATCGCCAAAACGGTTATATAGTGACACGAAATAAAATAGGTTTGTTTGCACTTCAGTGGGCCAAATCTAACCCAGATCACAGCAACAGATTTAAGGCCACTGTATCCTGGTGTACTAGATTCTTGGAAAGGCATATGACACTGAGGTAAAAGACGGAAATTGCACAAAAATTACCTGCAGATCTTGATGCCAAAGTAAATCGTTTCCATCGATACATAATACAACAGCGCAATAAACATGGCTATGCGTTAAGTAGTATCGGAAATATGGATGAAACTCCAATGAATTTTGATATGGTTGGAAATAAAACTGTCCATCCAAAAGGTGAAACAATTTTAATTAAAACAGGACATGAGAAGTCCAGTTTTACTGTGGTACTAGCATCCACAGCTGATGGCGCCAAACTGAGACCAATGATTATTTTTAAAAGAAAAACAATGCTGAAACTCAAGTTCCCTGTTGGTTGTTTTGTACACGTGAATGAAAGGCTGGATGGATGAAGAAGGGGCAAAGCTATGGCTTGATAATGTATGGAGCAGGCGAACAGGTGGACTTACTCAAAAACGTAGTCTACTGGTGTGGGATATGTTCAGGGCTCATTTAACTCCCAGCACCAAGCAAAGGCTTGCAAGAATAAACACAGATGCGGCAGTTATTCCTGCAGGATTGACATTGTTGGTACAGCCACTGGATGTGTGCCTAAAACAAGCCATTTAAAGATCGCATTCGACAACAGTGGAATCAGTGGATGGTTAGCGGCGAAAAGTCATTCACAAAAGGAGGAAACATGCGTTCTCCACAGTTAGATGTTTTGTGCAAGTTTTGTCATAAAAGCCTGGAATGATATTGATGCAGAAACAGTAATCAAGTCTTTCAAGAAGTGTGGCATATCAAATTCATTAGATGGTATGGAGGATGACTACTTGTGGCAAGATGAAGAGGAAGCCGAAGCTGAGACCACACCATCTGATACGGAATTAGATCCATACGATGACTGCCTTAAAAATGTATCACAAGATGTCATTGATGTACTTATGATATCAGATGACAAACAGGAGGATTTTGAAGGCTTTTAAAGGGAAACTGTCACACCAGCAAAACCTTGCAGTTATGATGGGCGTTGCTGACTCACCAGGAACTTGCTCTCTCTCTATTGTTTATCTTCCTCCTATCATCATCAGTTCCAGTTTGGTTGACTGCTTAGAAAACAAACAGCATGGCAGCACCCATGGGTTTATTGTCTTATCCCTCCTTTCAGCTTTAGAGTGAATTAGGAAAAGTTTAATCCACTTGCACTGTTTTATGTTTACATGTTTGATGACAAACCAGCCTTATGTTTATAAGTGACAGTTTTCTTGCTAGGTATCTGCATGTCATAAGCATTTGAATTAAAATTACCATATTGAAATCAAATGTAATGTTTTTCAATTTTTATTTGGTGTGCGTTGGAAGAGGGGTAGTCTTATACGGCGAGTATAGCCCAAACCCTATATTTTAACAGGAAAAGTAGGGGGTCGTCTTATACGCCCAGTCATCTTATACGCCGGAAAATACGGTATTCATATGTCATCTTGTGCCTTCAAGCACAAAGACAATCTTCCTCCGCCAAATGTATCTGTTTTTCAGTGAAATTGGCAGGCCGCTGGGGATGATTTCAGACATCAACCTTACCGCTATGGACAGCATGTTCCCCATATGGGGCTCCCGTCATGGCCACAACACAGAGCAATTGAGACAACCACAGTTGCTACATCTGCTGTACCCCCTCCTCCATGACCAATGGGTCATCCATTTGCACAATTTTCAGAGGACTCCCCACACCACACTTCACAAACTGTGAAACCTGTGCTATTTTATTTGTATTCTGGATTGGACAATGTTTTATTTTTTTACACTTGCCAATGGCCAATTCTGGCCAGTTATTGTTCGATGTCTGTGAAAAAAAGTTATCCGTTTCTTTTATTTTAATAAATTGTATTTTTTATTTTATATTTTTTAACGTAACATTAAGGTTGGTGCATGTTTGTTTGGTTATGTGGCCATGTATATTTCACCCTTCCCTCGTAATCACTAGCAGCTAGGGTCATGTTATAGGATGTCCATTTTTTCACACACGTGTGAAAGGCACATCACACATGATCATGCATGTCATGCGTGTTTTGGAAAAGTGATCATATCATTGGCTGTACACTAGTTCTCTCTCACATTCACAGTAAGCGCAATTCCACCTGTTTGTGACGTGTATACTCTGGAACATCATCTTGTTCATTCTCATGAAGTGGCTCGCCTTCTTTGCGTTCCTCTATACATTCCAACCTATCCAACTCAGCTTCTGGGGCAAAGGTGCTCCAAGCATCTTCAACAGGGCCGTTTTTTTACAAAGTCATCCAAAACTTGTTCCACAATTTTGTGTTGTTCGAACTTCTTTTGGTTGCTGGTAACAATTGCAGACACTGCTCGGATTGCTTCTCCTCCTGGTAATCTCACACCGGCGCCTTTGTAAAAATCCTGGTGTGTTGGGAACCTTACAGTTTTCAGTGATGACTGAACGGTGGGGGAGGTAGGGTTCAAGCAGTCTGCCGTAGTAGTTCTCGGGGTCCTTCTTCTCTGAGAAGCGTGCGTACCTGATGATTGCAGGATTCCCTCTCGTGCGTTTTTGAATCATTTCCATTTCATTCAATAGGCTGACATGCTTGCCATCTTCCTTTTGCTTGCCATAGACAACCCTGTAATGGGATGCAAAGTCTGCCAGACACATGGACTCCAAACTCTGGTGTTTCGGGTCTGGCTCTGTATTTGTCGACAAAACTCGTCATCCACACATTGAGAATTGGCTGGTTTGTTCTGCAACGCACTGAGCGGGAGATTTATTTTCAGTGCATTGTCACCAGTTGGCAGAAAAACAACCTCACATGAGCAAGACTTCATTTTTCAGGCTGCACGTATGGGCCACAGAGTCCTGGGCGCTGACTTCCTGTGTTTTGAATAAACCTGAAGAACTTCTTTCATTTCTTCTCATTCTGTCTCTGGGCTCATTTCTTTGACTATTGTTTTTAGATAGTCACTCAGCTCGCGTTCTGGCTTGGATATGTAGGACATGTACATGATGCAACCATACTCATCAAGAATGTACTGGATGTCCATGTTGGCGTTCCAGGCCATCAGCAAATGTGGATTGTATTTGTTCACCCAGCAGTCCTTAACATCACGCTTCATTAGAATCATGCTGTCAATGCCTCAATGTACGAGTTGTACTGATTCAAAGTCATATCACACTGTGCCAGTAGCTGTGACATGTCTTCAAGCTGCACTTTCGGTTTATTAAGCAAATCCCAGACTTTGTTCAGTTTTTTTGGCTGCTTGTGGTTTCATTGCACGATCTCCTTCTTCTGGCATCGGATAAGTTATCCTTGTTTTTCTAACAGGTGGCTTTGGAAATCCAAATCTGCATACTCTGTTACCTTTCTTGCACTATTTTGAATGAGATCTGCTGTGCATTTGAAGTTCCAAATCTGTGAAGTAAGGCCTGTTTGGCTTCATCAGGCAGCTAGCTGGCATGAGATGTTATTCATCTATAAAGGCACACACCTTGTCATCACTGTCTTGTCCAAATATAGAAGCTCCTGCTAACCTACAGAGACAATGTATATGAGGGCTCCCTCTTGCCTGAAATTCAACCCGGTAAAAGTAGTCAATAACTTCACGGATGGCTGTGCAGGACCCAACAGCAGCTCTCGCATCAGAGCATCAACCCGTTTGTCAAACATGCGCATGGTGGTCACTGGGTTGCCTCGAAGAATGTCACACTTTTCAGCCCAGTCTAGCTCTGCAAAATCCACCTTTTTGACCTTGTTGCTCCTTTATTGCCGTTTTGTTACCTCTGGCCATCTGAATTCTGCAGCAGAGAAGGTAAGACAAAAAGTTGGCATACCCAATTGTCTGACCATGGCTAGAAAATTCTTCAGATTTTTATCCCAGTAAGCTGGACTCCCTCTCAGTGGTTGCATGAATCTTGTGGCATCTCGGTTTCGCACCAACCTCTCAACCTCACGCTTGTCCTGTAGCAACTTGTTGGATATTTTCCGTCCATCCCTGGTATTTGTTTTTCCTTTTCTTAACTGGATGGACATGCTGCTTTTGGCCATGTGTGTCTCTGTGACAAACTGCGCAAAGAAGTGGTAGCTTGTGTCTCTTGCAAATTGAGTATCAACACAAAAAAGCCTTGCATTAAAATACATGCTCGGGGACAGTTTGACTTGTCTTGCCTGGTCCAATGTATTCTGTCCAGTAGGGAACTGAACAGGGAAAGCCATTGCCTCAAGCCTAGGAACTTTAAAGAAGCTGACAGGTGTGTTTCCTTGTGCAGGTGCAATGCTGAATATTCCATCACCATGTGTCAGTGCTTCCTCTCCAAGGTCAGATGGCTGCAAACAACTGTCTAGGCCAATTCCAGGTCTTAGTGCATCCTTCTCATCCTCTGCATTGGGAGGTTGTTGGTCATGGCCTTTCTGTTGCTCGGAAGAAGCCAGTAAACCTGCAGACTTTTTACCTCTGATGGATTACAATTTTTGATGCATTCAAGTATCTCTATCATTTCAGTTTCATCACACCTGTCGAGTTCCATCCCATCATCATTATCAACATCATTATCAACATCATCATTGTGTAAGGTATTCCCCCTTTCCTGGAATCCTTATATTCTTATTTCTTATATTTTCTTTATGCTGCGCAGCGTCTGGGTGTGGCACGGGCTCGATCGATCGGGCAATCAAAGTAACCAACACTCAAGTAGGATACAAGAAGATTGCAAAGTTTATTACGTACATTACAGTTTATAAGGATAAAAACCACAAACCCAAATTATCCAATAGTAAAGTAAACCTAACGTATCCAATAGCAAAGCGTACCTTTCACTTTTACCCAGATACCAGACAAAGTTCACCTTTCCCTAAACTGTTAAACCTCAGTCTGTACATCTTGCCTTTTTTGGCTGTGTCCCCAGATCTCTTATCTGAGTATCAATCTATGTTTTCTAAGATATTTTGCAGACATCTGCAGTCTAGCTTTCATCCTGTTACATTTGCGGTTGTACCTGTTACATACACATACTAAAATTTTCCATATAAGCTTGAAAATAATGCTGACATTTCTTATATCATTTACTTAAGACATCATTATTTCATCTACTTAAAACATCACTCTAACTCTTATAACAATGCAAGCATAATGAATACAAAATGGTATACCTGAATCAATAGCCCTAGCTCATATTTCCCCACAATCATCAGCGATTGGCTCATCCACTGATTTAAAATGTCACTGTAGTCGGGGTGTGTGTCAATGAGTTTTGACAGACCTACTACTACATTTCTCATGTTGACATTGTGAAACAGCTGGTGGCCTTTGTAAGTCAGATGTCTTTTCAGCTTCACTCTGTGTAACTGAGATGTGCTGTGCGATCTTGGTAGAGTATTGACTGTGGTTTCCACCTCGGATGGCACACACACTACAGCGCCATGTATAGCTGCCTGTCGACCTTTGGGAAGTGTCATGATCTTGGGAAATGGCAGTATTTTGGCCAAAAGTTGTCTTTCCAGCACATTAAAATCGCAGAGCTCTGGGGGAATGGGCACCAGCTCCATGTTAGCCACAACGATGGATGATTTGTGTCCTGCTTTTAAATGTGAATCACAGTTGTGACAAATCCATTCTTTGGTCCTTTCATCTGGTATGGTGCGTTGTTCAGGGCCTTGACAGTGATTGTTGCACACATGGACATATTTCCCTGTCAAACAGGCAGCAACAATGTGTAGATTCTTCTTTTAATTTCTGTGAATGCAATGTTTCACTCGGTTAGGGAAAAGGGTATGATGACACATTGCGCACACAAAAGTTGGCCCAGCTTTAATGCATTCATGGAAAGTGGATATAGCTGTCTGCATTAGGCTGTTGTCCATTGGTTGACTGCATTCCCGCATGACACGAGTCCATCATCTGTATTCCATTCTTATTTTGAAGGCACATTGCATTTTATGGGTTATGCGAAAATCTGCTTGTGTGACGCTTCATTTTCATGTAACTCATGCACTGTTGCAAGTGATGTTTTCTGAAAGCAGGATCATTATGATATTTTCTGGTGATGTATTGCTTCTTCAAGTTAAAATTGGCATCTGTCGCATATTTGCTGGTTGTGTATTGCTTCTGCTTCAACTTGAAATCGGCATTTGTCACATTTTCTGGTGATGTATTGCTTCTTCAACTTAAAATCAGCATCTGCTTTGTATCGGCTGGTGATGTATGTCCTCTTTTTATTGGTGACAGACATCTTTGTAGCCTTGAAACCACGCCTTCTTTCATTTCTGTGTCTTGTCTTCAGTTTTTTGTCATCGCTGTACATTTAATTTGGAAAATGCCTTACTGTCCTTCCATATGCCCTGTGAGGATTTTGCATCAATGACCGTGGAGAATGCTTGCTGGCTGGGAATCCAGTGTGTGTTGCATCTTTGGTTATCTGTGTAACTTTGTTCTCCACATGCTTTCCATTATGTGGTTTGTCAGATTGCACCGGTGGGGACAGAAAACCATCTGACAGACGTCTTGCAGGATGAAATGAGACTGGCATGAAGTCATACTGCAGTCCAGCAATAGTGCCTCTGGTGTCTGTAAGGAGCAATTCATACAACTTATAAATCCTTGCCCCCATATCACTCCATATGTGTAAAAGTGATCATAACAGCTTTTCCTTTTTCAGTGGCAGAAAGTCCATCCTTATTTCGACTATGAGAATCAAACAGTCCATATCTCCCAGACTTGTCTCTGAACAGTGCAATATGGCACTACTATAAAAAGTGCATGTGTAACATCTGCATTGAGGCACTGAAGTCTTGTTAAGAGGTCAACAAACCAACCTTGGTTGTCACCGCCTATCGTGGCTCTCACACATCCCGATAACACTGGAGATTTAACGTTATACTCATATTTGTCAGTGTTGACTCTGAGGGGCACTTCTTCCATTGTCAAGTGTTGGTGCTGATAGACATTTGTTCTTTTTAGCTGTTTCATTGTTGTGCCATACAAGCTGTTGCCCTTCTTCTGTATTTGATCTAGATCATCCTTCCTCACATCATCAAGCTCACTGTGGTATGCCAAAAATGTTAGAGCCATGCATGTACACTGTTTGTTACTTAACCTTCCATAGCCATGATGACCCTGATGAAATGATGCCTGCACAGATATCTCACTTGGTACACATGGTTCTTGCATGCCATGGTTTTCAGAAGTGCCCATCACACTGTCACTGTGCTCTTGAACTTGACACGGAGTTGAACATGGGAATGACACTATAGGTTCAATATGTACCTCCTGGCCACATTCACTGTCACAAACCTCCATTTCCACTATGCTGCTGTGGGGCTCCGGATCCCGAAAGCGTGGGTCTGAAAGGTCCAGTTTAGTCAAGCGTATCTTTGCAGCTTTAGATCTCTTTCCTTTTAGATGGCATGATGATATTCAAACAGCACTAATTTCTTTTCATAAATGTAACCAGTTGAAACACCTCAAATACTCTCTACTGTAGAAAACTTACTTCCAAACCTTTAACCAAAAGGCGGCCAAACTGTCACAAATTCAAAATTATATTTCAAATAGGGCAGAGAAGAGCGGTTAAAAACAAACTGCTCCAAATTGCTCACTTCACTGGCGTCTTCAAATGGTCGTAGTTTTAAAAACTATAAATCCTACAGTGAAGAGCTTTATATTGTGAGAATCACAAGACCCAGACCTACATTTTAATGCATAGTATGTCTCTGAAATATTAAAAATGAAGGCACAGTCGCAGTTTAGAATTTGCCCTTCAAATTTTAGGTGGCAAGAGTGGAGTTTCAACGAATGTCAATGGGCAGCGTGAGTTGCAAACAAATGGTCATATTGTGAAAACTATCAGGACTATGGCTTAGCCGTGGACATTTTTAGTGGCAGCAGGGATAGCTGAAGGTTTTTTGATATAATATTTGTGTAGGTGGGCTTGAAAATGAGGGAGTGATGGCAGTTTAGAAATCATGTCCTGATTTTTCAGCTCACACTCTAGCTTTTGTCATTTCCCACTCTAGTTTTAAACATTCCGCCATTCATTCCTTTGGGACCAATTTCACCACAAAAGCGCCGATATTTTGTGAACTATTCGGCGAAACGTTCCACAAAGTAATAGCACACCAATCGGGAACAATCCGCATGTTTCGGTATATTACTGTCTATGTAGTGTAAAAACTGTGGGAGGAGTTAGGGTGGTAAATTTGGCTATAATAAGAATATATATGTGAGATAACAGTAAGTGGTCTTGCCATGCAAGAATAGTTAAGTAATGCTAGGTGCTGTGCCGGGCTTGTCATTGTTCCTGACACCCATGAAATAAGTGCAAAAACTTCTTTCCAAAACATTTGTAGGCAAGAACATTTCTACATGATATGAAGTACTGTATGTTCCTCTCCACGCCACAGTTCCTCCAACATAATGGTGATACATTAGGGTACATTTTAGATAATTTGTATGAGGTAAGGTAGCTACGGTTCAATATTTTCAGAGAACAATCCCAGTGATTGGTACAATTTGTAATACTCAGATTATTGCTCAAGGTAGCCTCCCACTCATCTCGTGTGAAGGATCTTTGTAGATCCCTCTCCCACCTTCCCATGCAACTTAACATAGAGGAATCGTTATAGTGCAAAAACTTATAAAACCAAGAGATTCCTTTTTTCATTCTAATAGGGCTAGTTAAAGTATGCCATCGTTTAGAGTCTATCTCAAGCCATGTCTGCAAGTTAGTGCTGTGAAATCCCCTTATCTGCAAGATAGGGTGTAGGTCTTTACTCGGGATAGATTTTCCTATTTTGGCAAAGGTACTGTAGCCAAAATCGCTTTAAAGGTTTGGTATTGAGATTTGGGATGAAGTGTTCATAAGCAGACAGTGGCATAACAATTTGAAGCTTAGGAGAAGAATTAGGTAATTTATCCAAACCTATTATCCAAGCTTCCAATGTTGCGGTGATGGGAGAAATGTAGTTAAATGTTTCAATGTAACCGACCTAGCCAATAATAGTGCCCGTAAGTCTCTATTGGGAACCACATTCTGTTCTATTTGTACCCATTTATCTGATGGAACAAACCATGCTGGGAGTTGATCTAGAATTGTTGCATTGTAGTAATATAAAGTACTGGAAGACCGATTTATGTTTAGTAAGGGACAGGAATGGGATCTGCGGTTTCTTCCCTTTCCAGATAAATCTTTTTAGGGCCACCTCCAGCTTATGAAAATAGGCCAGAGGAATAAGAATCCAGATCATTCTAAAATAATATAATATTGTGGGAAATATTAACATCTTGAATGCCGCTGTTCTACCTATCCACGAAGTTTCAAATTTGTCGAGTCGCTGCAGCTCCACTATAGTGGACTGGTACAATTTTTCAAAATTATCTTTGAAAGTATTGGAGGATGGAGCAGATCTACAGATGTTTCTTATGGGTCTAATGATAGGGAAATTTGCCCTTGTGATAACTCAAGAGTCCCTTCGCAATAGCTATTGGGAAAGCACAGGATTTTGTGATATTAAGTTTGTAGTAGGAAACTTCACCAAAAGACTGCAAGGAAGCCGAGATTTCTGTAAGAGAGTTCACTTGATCAGTAACAGTAAGTATTACATCATCTGCAAACAGTCCAATGTAGATGGGATGTAGACGCTACTTGAATGCCTGAGATCCGTGGATTATTTCTGATCGCGATCGCTAGGGGTTCCATCACCACTGAGAAAATGATGGGCGATAGAGGGCAGCCCTGTCTTGTACCATTAGTGATGTTAAAAGGATCCAACAGGGCATTAGATGTAAATACCTGGGCAGTAGGGACTGTATATACAGTTGTGTCCAAAATTATTCAACCCCCACTGAAATTGAGTGTTTTGGCCAGTTTGACATTGCTTTTGATCATTCAGTCATCTTGCTTACATTTACATTAAAGAGGCACTTGTAGGTCAGACAAATATAACATAACAGTTATAATGAAATAACCACAAATGTCTTTTCTGTGCTCACAGCATTATCAGTTTTATTCAACCCCCAAGTGACATTCAATCTTAGTACTTAGTACAGCATCCTTTTACAGTTATAACAGCTTTTAAACGTGAAGCATAGCTTGACACAAGTGTCTTGCAGCGATCTACGGGTATCTTCGCCCATTCTTCATGGGCAAAGGCCTCCAGTTCAGTCACATTCTTAGGCTTGCGCACTGCAACTGCTTTCTTTAAGTCCCACCAGAGGTTCTCAATCGGATTTAAGTCTGGTGACTGCGATGGCCACTCCAAAATGTTCCAGCCTTTCCTCTGCAACCATGCTCTAGTGGACTTGGAGGTATGCTTGGGATCATTGTCCTGTTGAAAGGTCCAACGTCTCCCAAGCCTCAGGTGTGTGACGGACTGCATCACGTTTCCATCCAATATCTCCTGGTACTGAAGAGAATTCATGGTACCTTGCACACGCTGAAGCTTCCCTGTACCTGCAGAAGCAAAACAGCCCCAAAGCATGATTGACCCTCCACCATGCTTCACAGTAGGCAAGGTGTTCTTTTCATCATAGGCCTTGTTCTTCCTCCTCCAAACATAGCGTTGATCCATGGGCCCAAACAGTTCTAATTTTGTTTCATCAGTCCACAGAACACTATCCCACAACTTTTGTGGTTTGTCCACATGGCTTTTGGCATACTGCAGTCGACTCTTCTTATTCTTTGGAGACAGCAAGGGGGTACGCCTGGGAGTTCTGGCACGGAGGCCTTCATTACGCAGTGTGCGTCTTATTGTCTGGGCTGAAACTTCTGTACCCACATCTGACAAATCTTTTCTCAGTTCCTCAGCAGTCACACGGGGACTTCTCTCCACTCTACGCTTCAGGTAGCGCACAGCAGTCGAAGTCAGCATCTTCTTTCTGCCACGACCAGGTAGCGTTTCAACAGTGCCCTTTGCCTTGAATTTGCGAATGATGCTTCCTAAGGTGTCTCTTGGTATGTTTAACATCTTTGCAATCTTCTTATAGCCATTGCCCTTCCTGTGAAGAGAAATCACCTCTTCTCTTGTCTTCCTGGACCATTCTCTTGCCTTCACCATGTTTGTAACCACACCAGTAAATGTCTAGAAGGAGCTGAGTATCACAGTCATTTTAAAGCTGCCTAATTGGTGCTTATTATGCTTGATTGCTGCTCGGTGACATCCACAGGTGTTTTCAATACCTGATGGAAAGCACCTGTATGAACCTCTGTTCTTCAGAGTGGTAGTCTTTAAGGGGTTGAATAATTGTGGCAATGAAGAAACCACATAAGAACCATTTACTACTGTATTACATAAACAATTGATGTCATTTTAGTTGCATTTGGGTAGTTACAACGTCCTTGTAGGATTTGATTCTGAATACAATTCCAAATGTACACTATAGTCCCTAAACCCCTTTACAGCATTGGGGGTTGAATAATTTTGGACACAACTGTAATACCATAATAGCCGACTTTATAAAACCATTGATACCAAATTTGTTTAGGGTAGCTAACAAAATATATGTTTACTTGTGAGCCACAAACTAATAAACCAATAAACTGTGCTATCTTAATGGTTCGCTGGTATTTGGTCACATCATCATAAGTATGTGTGATTATATAATATACAAGTGATTATAAAAAAAATACCAAACTTTCAATTATCTTTTCCTAATTAATAACTTAATCCATAAAATCCTAATAGTGATATACAAGTGTATTATCCTTGAATCCACTGTGCCACATTCATTATAATAAATTCAATATAAAAATAAAATATGAAAAATAATAAATCCATTATATATTTCTATTTCAATCCACTGTGCCCTATTCAACTCAAATACATTTAATAAAAATGTGAAATATATATGAAAGTGAAAAAATATATATAAATATATGATTGTCCCAAAATAAATAATATAAATATTCCATGAGTTGTTTCAATCTGTGCTTCAATATTAACATTCATATGCGCTCACCTCCCTGTAAGCCTAATAAAGGCAGACATAACTTTGTATCCAGGTAAATGATGATTTACTAGATTTTATGGCTAGATCCTTCAAGTAGGGATGAGCCTTGGATATCCTCTGTGTTCTCCTGGATAGGTCTCTACTTGTGTGCTGATGATGAGATCTCTCCCTCCCTGCACTGCAGGGTTTTGCTCTGTCCCTCTGCTCCTCTCTCCAATTATCTCTTGTTTAGGCAGTAAGAAAGAAAAAATATATAGTGCCTTATCGGTTTTTTTAAATTAAATTTATTTAGTGCCCCATATGTAGATGCACTCACATGATATGACAACACGCTTTTGGGTTTGGTAAAAAAAAATGCTGCTTATAAATTTTCAGAGAGCCTCCTCTGTGCATCTTACACATAGACTATACTCACCGTCTGTAGCTAGGTATGTGGTGACATCAAAAGCCCCTCCCCTACGCGTTGTGCCACAGGGTCACGTGGCTTTGTCAGGGGGATGTGATAGGACGATCACCTTACCCATCCTTCTTATATAGTTGCTCAATGCCATTTTCTTGGAGTTCTCATGGCCGCAGCCATCTTTTTTGGGCCATACTTATTGGGTTGTCCACGACGGACAATCGTCATGCAAACTAAATAGAGACAATGTTGCTATATTAGGTGATTTTCTAGATATGTGGCAATTGTTACTATTTATAAATCTATGTATCCACTTCCTCGTAACACTGTACGCATCGGCCATATTTGCTGTGTGTGGATGACACCAGGGAGGCTAGTTATAACTATACTTACCCAATTTTTAATATTTATTAAAAACTAACATAACACAATTAAAAATACCCAACAATAAGATAAAATAAAATTACCCATATATTAATATTATATGAACTTTTCCCAATATCTAATATTAGTTGGCAGATCATTGTAATCACTACTTATCACATATCACCTTTAAAAGTCCATAGAACTTTTTAGTATAATTAACTGTATTATTTTTATTTATCTACTTTAAATGTGTATTAACTTCAACGTATACTATAATTGTTGATTTAAGTTTTTTAATCCTTTGATCTATATAATCAATTTACACAATTAATATAATATATGTATATATATTATACAGCATGTATGCCCAACAGACTGATATTAATTGAATTATAATATCTATTACCTCCTTATGTGTGTGTGAGATATCTAAATGTATATACACCCAATTCTTTAATTTTAGTAGTCACTTATGAAGCATGAAAGATCAAACTCTTTGATAGACCTCTGGGGGATAAACAGCCCATTTCATATATCCAGTGGGACTCTTTTTTTTGCGAATTTCCCTCACTGTGTTGTCTCCTCTCCAGTGTTTGTTGTGCTTCTCAATACCCCAAAATTCTAATTTATCCACTTGTTTATTGTGAAACTGTCTAAAATGCAATGGTACATTGTGGTATTTGAAGCCTTTGTTGATATTGTAAACGTGTTCTTTAATACGTTCCTTTTAGAGTTCTTTTAGTTCTACCAATATAAATCAAATTGAATGGACATTTGAGAGCATATATTACTCCTTTTTGTATCACAGGATATAAACTGTTTTATCTTAGTCTTTACCATTAATAGGGTTTTGAAATGCTGACCTGCGTTTGGGGGTTCTTCTTTGTTCTCCTGCAGCTGTAGCATCAACCACAGGAGTAGAATCCAATTCCTTGGAAGAAACTTAATTTGTTATACCTGGTGGTTGCAAGATGTTTTTGACCACTTTTACCTCGAATATTTGGCGCTTTTTTATATATAAACCTAGGTTTATCTTGGATGATGTTTTTAAGATCTTTATCCAATTTAAGTACCTTCCAATGTTTGTTGACTGTTTTGTATGTCTTTATATTGTTTGTTGAATGGCAACACCATTGTTAAGTTTGTATTCTCTGTATTAACCCTTTTGTTTTCCAACAGAACTGTTCTATCTAATAATTCAATCTCCTTTTTTCTCTTGCTCAATAACTTCTCTTTCGTACCCTTTGTAAACCTTTTTGATCAAAATATTACTTTGTTCTTTATAGTCTATTATATTAATGCAGTTTCTTCTTAAACGCATAAATTGTCCTCTGGGGATGTTCTTTATCCAGGGTTTATAGTGACAGCTATCGGTAGGTATGTATGTCAAGTTTTTTTAAATAACTTTTTGTGTATATATAGGTATCGTTTTTAATCAAGCATATATCCAAAAAATGTACCTCCTTTTTGTTTATGTTCCAACTCAGAGTAACACTTTTATTATTCACATTAAGATTTTTATAGAACTCAATAAGTGAAGTTTTGTCGCCATTGCATATTACCATCAAGTCATCAAATATTTTATATATTACTTTCTTTTTTGATTATGAAATATTTCCTCCTCCCACTGTGCCATATACAGGTTAGCTATGCTAGGGGCAAAACTAGCGCCCATAGCTACCCCCTTTACTTGTAAATAATATTTGATTTGATACCAAAAAGAATTATGATGTAAGCAAAACTTAAGGCATTTCAGTAGATATTTTTGTTGTTTTATGGGTAAGGTGGAATATTTAGTTAGAGCCCATTTGGCTGCTTCAATGGCTCCATCATGATCTATAATAGTATAGAGCGATGAAACATCAGCTGTACTTAAATGTATATTCTTATTTGAAGATTTTGTGTTGACTGAATAAAATGCTTAGTATCTTTTTAAATATGCTTAAATATGGATTGTTTTCCAATTCTTTATATGTATCTGTCATTCAACATTATATTCATAGATTGTTCATAATATTCTTTAGAAAGCACTACAATTTCCCCCCTCCCCCCTTTAGCTGCAGATCTTACTACAATGTTGTTCCTACTATTCAGACTTTTTATACCTTTCTTTAAAATGTGTTCTTTGTTTTTTTTATTTTTAGGGCTTCTAAGTCCTCTGTAACTAATTTCCTGAAAGTGTTTGATATACTGATTATCAACACTTTTAGGTTTGAACAAGGACTTATTCCTCAGATTGCTATGTTGTATAGTTTCTGATTCACTGGATACTTTTTCTTTTATAGGATTTTGGGCATAGTATTTTTTTAAATTTAAATTTCTGATTAATTTTTGTAGACTAACATATATGCTTCGAATTTAAGTCCTCTTAGATGGTGCAAATTTTAAACCCTTATCCAATACATGGATTTCCTCATCTTTCAGAGGAATACCACTGAGGTTGAAAACCCCTTCCCCTTTCAGTTTCTTCTCCTTTTTTATTTCTTCCTCCTCTACTCCCCCTTTTCTTGATTTTTCTTTGGTATTAATATTTTCTATGGTGGGATTGTGATTCCACCCTAAAGGATTAGGGAGAGGTGAGTTTGAATCATCTGATTCTAGAGGAGAATATCTGTTTTGTAAGGGGATACTATTTTGGTGGGGTACAGGTTTCCTTGAGAATTGTTGTCTATATGGTGGTTTGGTAATATTCATTTCTATACTCAGGTGTGGATTTTCTCTCCTGTACTTAGTGATTATATGATCACCTATATTGAATTCCTCTGTTTCTATTGTTTGATTTTATGGATTAAGTTATTAATTAGGAAAAGATAATTGAAAGTTTGGGGCGTGGTATTTTTTATAATCACTTGTTTAGAGTAGCGTCTAAATATTGCCAGTGAACTCTGTCAAACGCTTTCTCGGCATCCAGTGCCAAGAACACCGCTTGAAGCCCCCGTGATTCAATCAAATGCATCAGGTTAAGTATTCTACGAATGCCATCTGCTGCCTGTCGACCCTTAAAGCCCACCTGATCAGCCTGAATAAGCAGAGGAGTAATATTTAATAAACGAGTTGCTATAATTTTGGCGTATATTTTAAGGTCTCTGTTTAACAGGGAGATTGGATAAAATTTTGAGGACGGTCAAGAGTGTTCCCAGGATTGGGTAGAGTAACGATAATCGGCCTTAACATCTCAGATGGGAATGTGGATTTAAGTACTGCTTCATCATAAGTTCTTTTAAGGTGAGGTAGTAATATGGGTTGGAATTCCTTGTATTACTCAGCCCCCGGGGATTTTCCTTTTTGGTAAGGGTTTAATAGCCGCGATTATCTCACTTTCCAGGATGAGTTGATTAAGACCCTCCAATTTTTGATGTGCTAATTTAGGCAGTGAGAGTTTATCTAAAACTTTATGAATTAACTCTGGGGTAGGTTGAGGAGTATTAGGATCATCTTTAAGGTTATATAATTGAGAGTAATAGGAGCAAAACGCCCCCCCCAAGGCAAATGGGAAATGATATACAGAGTTCCCGTGGCGTACTGATATTGACGCTCTGTAAAAAAAAAAAAAAACTGAAAAAGGAGAAAAATTTTGAGAAAAACTAACAGTCAACATGTAGATTTGTGTGAAATTAATCACTGTAATGGATGGGGGGCAATTGCCAAGAAGCGCAGCTTGAAAAATTGCAGTCCAAGTGCACAACGGGTGGGCAACAAAGAACTAGGCAGTGCGGGAAAATATTTGAGTCACATCATCCTGCAACCTGTTCCCATTCAGAGGTTATTTTTCTGAGCAAAGCTTTAGTAGGTGTTCTTCATCTGTTGGTAGAAGGCCCAACTTTTTAGCTAATTGGAATCCCTCCTCTTCAGAGTTGACCGTTATCACACGGTTGTCTTTTTATTGATAAGCAATTTGGTAGGAAAGCCCCACTGGTATTTGATATTATTGTTACGCAGCAATGTAAACAAAAAACATTTCTCTTTGCCACTCATCCTTCGTGCCCTCACCCTCATGTTTTAAATCCAACAAAAAATACAAAAACCACTTTAGACAATAACATCTTAAAACACTCATCCATTATCTTCCACGCTATAAGTTTTCTTCCCAGTAATACTTTTAAATTTAATTCGTATACCACCCTCTCATAGCTCAACTTTGTCATACCCACAATAACTTACAACATACCGCCCAGTTTCCTCCAAAATTCCTGTGCAAAATTGCAATTCCACGTAAAGTGCATTGCTGATTCTTCATTTCCACACTGATATCTATGACAGTGCCTCGATCTTTCAAGTCCTCTTCTATATTGAAAAGCTCTTACCGACAGGCAGTCATGCACCACCTGCCAGCCAAGGTCTTTGGCTATTCGGGAGACTGTTATTGTCAACCATATATCTCTCCACAGTTACCACCCAATGAACACTTAGCACTTTTTGAATCACCTTTTTCAGCTCATTCCACTCACTTAGGTCACACCCCCCCCCACATCATACAACCAAGATGAAAAAGGATTTGGTAATGTTGACTTAACACATTAGAATAAGGTTTACTCCCAGCCAACCACTTGTATTTCTATAAAAAATCTACCACCACTATATCTCAACTTAAATCACCCACATGATTATACTTTTCAGAGGTCCGATATTGTTTTATGTACAATCCTTGTTTTGTTAATTGTATGTAATATTCTAATTTTCTGAGATTGTGGATTTGGGGTTTTCATGAGCTGTAAGCCATAATCATCACAATTATGACAAATCACGGCTTGAACTATCTTGCTTTGCATGTAATGAGTCTATCTCATATATTAGTTTCACCTTTTAAGTTGCTGCACTGAAATAAATTAACTTTTGCACAATATTCAAATTTTTTGAGTTTCACCTGTATATCCTGGCCAGGCATATATATCAGAATTTACTGGAGACCAAATTTAGAATATATATTAGAATTTAGATATTAAAATTAATATTACATATTACATTCCCCTTTGAATAATGAAAAATCATATTTTTATATCAATCTCACACCTTTTAATCACATACACACAGGTTTTGATTTAGTCATTTCAAATGTATCATTATTTGTAACGGAGTCAGAAAAGCCAGAAAGTATTTTTCTCTTGTATATTTTGTAATAAATCATCTCCTTTCCTAGTTTCACTTCTAATTCGCTTATAGAAATTTCTCATTTTACACATCAAACAATTGAAATACAATACATAATAATAATGATAAAAATAATTTATTATAGGATGTAATAAAATATTTTTTTTAAGTTTTAAGTTTTTTTTTTATATAAGTTTTTCCCCACATTGATACAGTACGTTTAAATTTTGACCAAGAGTGACCTAAAAATTCAGACCATTCATGTTCTATTTCTTGCAAGTTCCCTTGTTCATGTTTAAATAATTCTTCATTTTGGAGTTCATCTGATAAAGCTATCAGTAAACCTTTATCTTTTTGTATAACATTTGCTCAATCTCTCCAAGGGAATTTTTTGATTGAAAAAATACTTTATTACATAAGTATAAAAAACACATGATACTTGTTGTCGGGGTACATCTCACCCTGTACTGCGACGCAGTGCACCACATTGCAATACAGTTCCAAGCATGCGATAAATACATTCAAAAATAAATACATTCACTCAGCGGTATGATGCCTGACGTGATGTGCGTGGAGGACGAATCCCCAGACCAACACGTCACGCATAACGCCGCTTACCCCGAAGCCATAGCATCCTAATACACCGTACGTTTCCTATTATCACGAAGTCATGCAAAACAAAAACCGAATGTTACATTTTACAATAAGCATCGGGTGTGTGGGGGGGAGGGGGGAAAAAAGGGGAAAACACAGGCCCGAAGCTTTATTGAAGGGACAAAGACACGCAAGGGGGAGTAGGGAGAAGGGGAGATCTTCAGACGTCCTCTTCCTCCTTAAAGTCCATCAAGGTATAGTCTTTGAGCAGACTGAGTATCAGTCTGCGGCAGTCCTCAATGGACATCCTCTCCCGCTGGTGGATGAGGCGCTTCCTGGCGCACCATAAAGCGTCCTTAAAACAACACAGCACCCGCCAGGCGCCGTCAATGTCCTTCAGAGAAAAAGTTCAACAGAATAGTCCATTCAACACCCCAAAGTGTGTGATGGCTGTCTGTGGTACAAAGTCCTTGAGTTCAGGTTCCAGGGTCCCCAACAGGTCCTGAGCAAAAGAGCACTCCCAGAAAATGTGATGAGACGTTTCCTCATGGATGATGCAGAAGGGGCAGTGTCTGTATCTGCTCAGGTTCCTGGCATGCATAAATGTCCTGAGAGGCAACCCCCCTTGGATTGCCATCCATGCCAGGTCCTTGTGCCTGTTGGTGAGAATGTTTGAAGAAACATTCCTCCAGACCACCTTGCAGGTGTCTGAAGGCAGGCCTGGAACCGACTCCAAAATGTCACTTGCTCTGATGAGTTTGTAAATGGTCTTTGGTTTCCACAAGTCAGGCTTGACTCCCTGCAGCCCCTGCTCCTTGATAAATTTGAAGGTATCCAAGTAGTACCAAGGGGTGTCCCAGTTGTAGGGGATGGAACTGTCCCAGTTGTCCCATCCGAGGGACCTCCAGAGAGGCAACAGGAAGAAGCGTGACATTGCGTTCCCGCCAGAGTCCATAATCCTTTTGGGCAAAGTTCTGCGGATGCAGTTGCAGGCAAAGAACACCCTCAGTTGGGTGGCGATGTCGGGCACGCCCTTACCGCCCTTGAGGGGTTCCTTGAACATGACTGCCCGCTTCACTTTGTCCATCTTGGAGCCCCAGATGAAGTGAAACACCGCCCTGGTGATGGCTTTGCAGGTATTGACCCGTGGGGGCCAGGCCAGGGCGAGGTACTGCAACACAGGGAGAATCTCGCTGCGGAGTACCAGTGTCTTCCCTTGGATAGTGAGGTTTCTGAGGCTCCAAAGTCCAAATTTCTGTCGCATCTTTGTCAGTCTCTCCTCCCAAGACTTCAGGGCTGCACCCTCGGCACCAAACCAAACTCCCAGGATTTTTATGAAGTCTGTCTTGATGCCAAAGGGCATGGATGCAGAAGAAGGCAGGAACCACTTTCCGAAGAGCATGACTTCCGACTTCCCACAGTTGACTTTTGCCCCCGAAGCTTGGTCGATGGAGCGCTGGTTGGCACAGAACACCGTCACGTCGTCCATGTAGAGCGAGCACTTCACTTCCTTTCTGTCTGGTCCCGGCGCGGTGATTCCCCCAATCTCTGGATTCCGTCTGATGCATTCGGCGAAGAGCTCTATACAGCAAACAAAAAGCAGAGGTGAAAGAGGGCAGCCTTGTCTGACCCCGGAGAGGACCGGGAAGGGGTCAGTTTTCCAGCCGTTCACCTGCACGGAACTACAAATGTCGTTATACTTGATGTCAACATATGAACAAAACATTTCCCCGAGACCAAACCTGCGCAGGGCTCTGCACATAAACCCATGGGAGACACAGTCAAAGGCCTTTTCCTGGTCAAGACTGACCAGGGCCGCGTGCACACGGCGGTCCTTGATGTATTGGACCGTGTCCCGGACGAGCGCTAGGCTGTCCGCAATCCTGCTGCCAGGAATGCCACAAGTCTGATCCGGGTGGATGATCTGTCCGATGACTGCCTTCAGCCTGTTAGCCAGGACTTTGGCGAGGATCTTGTAGTCCACGTTCAGGAGAGAGATGGGACGCCAATTTTTCAAGTCACATCTCTCCCCCTTGCGCTTGTACAGGATCGTGATCATCCCCTCCCTCAACGAAGGAGGCATCCTGCCCTCCACCACCATCTCCTCGTACAGCTCGAGCAGGTCCGGGCCTACGAGGTCCCACAGCGCTACATAGAGCTCTGCTGGGAGACCGTCGCAGCCCGGGGTCCTGCCCCGCCTAAAGGATTTAGCGGCAGAGTACAGCTCCCCCAACGTCAAGGGGGCGTTGGTGGCTGACAAACCTGCAGGATCAATAGTGTTAGAGATACCTGACAAGAATCTGTCGGCTGCTGACGTGTTTGTTTCTTTGGGGGAGTAGAGGTCGGAGTAGTAGTCGCTGACCTCTTCCATCACGGCCTCCTTCCCCTTCTGGAGTGTTCCAGTCTTGTCGCGCAGTTCCGACAGGGGTGTGTGTCCTGAGTGGAGTTTCCTGAAAAAGAAAGAGTTACACTTCTCACCTTTCTCTAGATGCTCCACCTTGGCACGGAAGACAATGTGCCTGGATTCTTCCTCAAAGTGCTTTTTCAAGCTTTTCTTGGTGTCCTCCAGGCACCGTAGGTTTCCCTGAACTCCTCCAGCAGTTCCTCATCGTCCAGCAGGGTGCAATTCAGCTTCCAGGAGCCCGGGCCGGGGGCAAAGCCCTCTCCCAGGTCACCCTGAAAGTGAATGGCCCTGTGGTCAGAGAAAAAGCAGGGAACCATGGAGAACCCACGGTGCCTGACTGCCCTAGAGGTGAGCACAAAGTCAATCCTGGAACGCACAGATCCATCGGGGCGGCTCCATGAGTAGTTCACGGAGCCGCGCCCCACGGATCCCGCGGCGTCCTGCAGGGAAGCCTCCGCAATCACCTCCCGAAGCAGCTTCAAGGTGGCATCGAGTTTAGCGTACATGCTGGAGCTGCGCCCGTCCTCTATCGGACAGTTAAAATCACCGCCGATCACTACTGTTCTCGTTGTGACGAGTTGCGTCCGCAGGGTTTGGAAAAGCTCCAGCCGCGAGTTCTTCTCCGGGGAGGCGTACACGTTGATGAGCCTAACGGGCTCCCCCGCCCACGAGCCGTCTATGACCAAAAGGCGGCCACAGACGAGCTCATGGACGGAGTCAACAGTGAAACGACCTCCCTTGATAAGAACCGCTACCCCTGCAGACTTGCAATCGCCACCCCCAGACCAGTAGGAGGGACCGTGGGTCCACTGGGAGGACAAATGAGTGTACCTCCTCAGAGGGGGAAGGGCGCACTCCTGAAGCATGTAGACATCACTCTGCTGTGTGGAGAGAAAGGTCAGCACAGTCTGCCTCCTAGACGCATCCTTGATGCTCCTCACATTAATGGAAAAGATAGAGATCTCAGCCATCATGGGAAGGAGATGAAGGGGTTAGTCGGCAGGGGCTGTACTTGCCTCCCCTGGAGAGGGGGGGTGACCTCTGCAGCCTGACCGATGTCTTGGCTCAGTCCCATCTGGTTGAGGACCTCATTGAAGTCGGTGGAGAGGTCTGGCTCCGACCGGGTCAGAGCCATCTCTTCTTCCTCCTCCTCCTCCAGCGTGTCGAGGTCCTCCCCCACGGGGTCGGGACCTGCGGCATTCTGGAGGACGGCAGGCCGTTTGGAGGAGGAGGGGTCCTCCGCCGCCGGGCTGGCCTTATCCTTCTTCCGCTTCTTGTTCCCCGCTGCAGAGCTGCTGGCGGGGGTGGCAGGGGGAAGGGCCGGGAAATCCTCCTGTGAGGACAGGTCAGGGGGCGGCGGAACCGGGCCCGGGAGGGGTTGGGCAGGGTCAGGGGGGGGCAGGAGGGCAAGGGGCAGGGGGGCCAGGGTCAGGGGGGGTGCGGCCTCTGACACCGGAGGGGTGGGGGGGCTGGGGTGGGGGTTTCCTCTTACCTGGGTCCTTCTGGGGTTTCTGTGGCGCTGGTTTAGCGGGGCCCCCGCTCAGGGCCCCCGCATACGTTCTGCTTCTCTCGGGGCAGTCCCTGTAGACGTGCTCTGACCGTCCACAGAGGTTGCAGGTTTTGGACCTCGGGCAATCCTTGGTCTCATGGCCTGCAGCCCGGCAGAACCTACAAGAGAGCACATGGCAATCCTTACCCTCGGTGGCGGTGGTCTAGCGGTGCTCTTGCTCAGAGCTCCCGCATATGTTCTGCTTCTCTCGGGGCAGTCCTTGTAGACGTGCTCTGACCGTCCACAAAGGTTGCAGGTTTTGGACCTCGGGCAATCTTTGGTCTCATGACCCGGCTGTCCGCACCTGCGGCATGACTGGGGTTGATCCGGGTAGTGTAGGAGTCCTGCGGATGCTCCCAGGGAGAAGCACTGTTGCAGGTGTTGGAGGTCTCCAGTGGGACGATCTCTCAGCAACCTGCAAAACACGGCCCACTTACCTGTCCAGAAGCCGTTAGCATCCAGTATCCGGACTGGGTCCTTCAACACGACGCAGAACCTCTGGAGATAGGTGGCGATGTCTCTTCCGGGGACGTGAGGGTTCCTCATAGACACCGTAATCCGCCTTTCATCTCTTTGAATGGGAGAGTTCGCAACAAAGTTGCGGAAAGGGGAATCGGGCCCAGAGGTCTTCACCATCTCCCAGTATCTTCTGCAGACCTGTAGGGATATAAAGGTGACGTAAAAGATACCTTTCACAAAGGACTGCACCGACAGAGTCTCTGCCTTGCTGAATCCTTGTTCCAGTATCATCTTCTTGCTGAAGACTTACGGGGTCATGTCCGGGACTCTGCCTTCCACTTCCTTCAGTCGCAGCACGACTGTCTGCTTCATCCAGGGCTCCAGGGTGGGGAGTCCTTCTGCAGGGCCGGTGCGTTCTGAGGTGGAGGTGGAGGGGGCTTCTCCCGGGGTCTTGGCAGGGGCGGCGGACAGCGGCTTCTTGGCGGTTTGTTTGTTCTTCCCCATCTTGTCGTCGAGGAGTTTGCTCAGGAGGGCTTCCAAAGGTCTTGAGCGGATTCCTTCTCCTTCTTCCTCAGCGTCTTCACTCTCTCTTAGCCTTTGAAAAGGATATTTAGCGTCTACTGCCCGGAGGTAGTAACGCAGAATGGGGAGGGGGGAAGATCACAAATTCGTTCTGTGTGGGGGCTAAGCCTCAAACCCAATAGCAGCAAGCAGGTGAAGCCGAATTGAATCGACGATCCTACCAGGCCGAGTAGAGGGTACCCCACACAGACCAAATGGCTGGGATAGATGCAAGTGTTTCTCAACGTCCTAGCTGGAAGCAGGGACACCCCTAAAGGCAAGGTCGTTTTTTTTTTTTTTTTACCACTCAGTCAAGATAACACTCATTAATCATAAAGATTCAACTCCTGAGCAGTGATCTCCTCATCATCCGTGGCATATTTTCTTTATAAAACATAAAATTACATATCAATACAAAAAAAACACTATCCCACATCAACCCCCCTTCCCCACCTATCATATTCCCATACCACATTTGCTATTTCCACTCCCATCCTCCTCCTGTCATACAGCAACACTACATATAGTTTAGCAAACACCAAATTCACGCAATCATGTTCCGAAATCACAACATTATTTCACCAATACCAACATCTTGCATCCCAAATAACTTCTTTGAGGATTGCAGAAAGGATCCACGCCTTCCTTTACTTTTTTTTCTCTCTCCCTCCACCAATCCAAAGAACCACATAGCATAATCCAAGTCCTCAACACCCACCACCATCTTCACAAAACTCCCCACCCTTGTTTTTACACCTCTCACAAAGTCACAATCCCAAAAGACCTGAGGCACTGTTTCCACTTCTCCACACCTTCCCCTTGGGCACATATCATTCCTTGCAAGATCCCTCCTCTTCAAAAAGAACCTAGTAGAGAGGCAATCATGAAAAGCCAACCACGAAATCTCCTTCTGCCTGTTGGATACCCCTTTGATATTGAAGCGTCCCCAGCATTTCTCTGCAACTCTAGAACTTAATCCTGTGATGTTAGCCACCAATTCCTCCCTCCTCATCCATTTCAACAGGCTTTCTTTATTAGTTGCCCCAACTCCCAGATCTCTCAACTTATTTGTACATAGAATTGCTGCATTCTTAAGTAGTAAAAAGGGGCCACCAGAGCGATAGGTTTTTTAAGATCCCTACTGCACCACCCCCATTTGATCAATAGCCACCCTGCAAGGTACCTCATAAAACAAGCCGCTTTTCCATTACCCTTAAACGTCTTGAGATGACTTAGCCAAAAATGTACTCCAAGGAAATTAACAACGTTGGGAAAATCATATCCTCCCAACTCCACATTCTTCATAACCATTGTCCGAGCCACCCTCTCCATTTTAGCACCCCAGAAAAAAACAAAAAGTAGCCTAGTAATCCTCTGAATCGACCTAACACTTGGCGGAAAAACCAGACTGGTATATAATAACAAGGGCAGGATAACCGCCTTCACCACCAGCACCTTCCCAGACAAGGTCAAACGCCACAACTTCCAAAAGTCCATCTTCTTAGTAATCTTTTCCGCCACTCTCTCCACATTCCCCTGGTCCAAAAGATTCCTGTGGAACTGTACGCCCAAAATCTCAATAGTCTCAGCTCTTTTTATCTTGGTCCCGGATGTGTCGCACGAGCCACTCGGAACACACGCCTGGCTCTTGTCCCAGTTAACCTGCAGCCCAGACATGCTGCCGAACAACTTCAACTGGAGTTCTACTAAGATCCATTGAAGAGGAACAAATGAAGGAAACATCATCCATGTAGCACATAGACTTAACCCTGGCTCCATCTCCCCCAGGAACAAAAAAACTTTGTAACCTTTTATCTTTTTGTACGTGCCTCAGAAGAGGTTCCATAACGCAAATAAACATAATCGGCGACAGGGGGCACCCCTGTCTCACCCCAGAAGCTACTAGAAAGGGTTCTGAAATTTTCCCATTCACTAGTACCTGACTAGACACACCTGCGTACAACCCCTTCAAAGCACGTAACAAGAGTTCAGGCACCCCCATCTGCCCCAAGACCTCAAAAAGAAAAGAGTGGGACACCCTATCACATGGCTTCTCCAGGTCAATACCTGCCACCACCAACGGGAGATTGTTCGACTGTGCATATGCTACCAAATCTCTCAGTAGAGTTAAATTATCTGAGATCCTTCTACCAGGAACTGCGCACGTTTGCCACTCACCAGCTCATCTACTACCTGGCTCAGGCAACTTGCCAACAACTTGGATACCACTTTATAATCAACATTCAGGAGGGTTATTGGGTGTCAGTTCTTCAATTCACGCACATCCCCCTTCTTAAATAACAGCGTGACCACTCTTTCCTTCATTGATTTTGATAAAATCCCATCCTCCACACAAAGCTGCACAACCTCCCACAAATGTTCCTTTAAGACGGGCCAGAATTTAATATAGAATTCTACCGCGAGGCCATCTTTCCCAGGGGTCTTGTTCTTAGGCATCCTTCTCAAATTCTCCTCTACTTCTGCTACAGTCACAGGAGCTATCAAACCCCCTACACTACTTTCTTTCAAGCTCCCTTGTAGCACTTCACAATATTCACAAATTTCTTCCTGCGGTGCCACCTTTTGCATTCCATAGAGTTTAGCATAAAAATCACATATTTCCCCCAACACTTCTTCTCCTTCCACTATTCCATTTTCTGTTAAGACCTGCTGTACAACTCTTTTAACACCATGGGCTTTCTCCATATCCTGCACCTTAGCATGAAAAATGATTTTCTTCCCTTTCTCCTTTAAACCATTGCACCTCTCCTGTCGCACCTCCTCCAACTCCTCTTTCACATCCACCCCCAACCTCTTACACTTTAACAAGAAATGCAGTTTCTTCATTAGCGATGTCTCTCTCTCCCTTCTCCTCTTCGCTCTCCCTCTACACATCTTCTTGAAGAAGGAGGCGATTTGAACCTTAGTCCAATCCCACCATAGCAGCAGACTGGGGAACTCACTCTTTCTTTTCACCAAACGTGAAAACAACTCACTAAAGGCTTCACATACCCCTTCCTCCTCCAAAATATTTAGGTTCAGCTTCCACAGCCCTTTCCCAAAGACCACTCCCTCCTCCAACAAAACCACTCCGGACACAATTACATGGTCTGAAAAATCCACCACATCCGTTGTAACCTTTTCAATGATTACATATTCTGACACAAAAATAAAGTCGATCCTGGAAGTGACTGTACCCTGGTCCGAGAAATAGGTATGGGCCGCCTCATCCCCCTCCATTTCCACCGCAGTATCCTTCAAGTGAAGATCTGAGACCATCTCATTCAACAACGTAGAGGATGAGTCCAGTCTTGCTTCTCCCACCCCCTTTCTATCTCTCACTCTCCGAATACAATTGAAGTCCCCGGCCACCAAAGTGGGAATTCTACCAGGTAAGTGTAGTTTAAAAATGTCAAACTCCTTTCTTCCACTCTTATCCGCAGGTGCGTAGACATTAAAAATCCTAAATCTACGCCCTGCAAACTCACACTCCACCACCAGCAATCTTCCTGGTACAATCACTTCATGAGCTACCACCACCACATTTGGATTTTAACCCAGCACTCCCACACCTTCACATCTTGATTCACACGCTGGTGACCATACACTTTCCCCATGCACCCACTCCTGGCGCCCCGGGGCTCTTTCCACTCCACATTACTGAAGGCACAAAACATCTGACCTACATTCCGATGATCTGTTAAGTACAGCAGCCTTCCGCCAGCTAGATCTAATACTTCTAACATTGATTGTACTGACAATCAGGGCCATGACAAAAACTAAAGGAAAAATACCAGCCATAGTAAATCAAAAAGTGGGACATTCCATCGACTCCACTTCCTGATCCCGGCTGTCTGGACTTCTCAGCAATCGTTTTGGCACAGGAGAGCTGGCAGAATCCACTTTGGATTCTCCAGAAACAATTTTGAGTGCTTCCTCCTCCCCACTCTCGAGGTGCACCCCTTCCACTCTGGCTCTTTTACCAGGCATCCCAGCAACTTCCCTTCCAGAGCCTGCCAGCAGCTGCTGACCACATTCCAGGCTCATGTCCTCATCTTCCAATTCCTCCTCGCTTTCCGACACCTCCCCAATCAATTGCACCGCCATGCTTTGCCCTGGGGTACGGATTATTTCTTCTTCCTCCACTCCTCCAAAGAGAGTCGAAAACAGTCCCATCTCGTCGTCTTCTACGCCAAGCAAGGGGTACACAGCCCTGGAGTCGCTATCCCCAACCTCCACCTTACAGCTGAAGCTGAGGAACCGCTCACTCCTGCCGCCATCCCCACCCTGCTCTTAGGCTCCGCCTCCTCAGCCAGTGCTGGTCGGAGCACACCGGATCGGGCCGTTTCATTGTTACCCTCTATGGGTCCCTTCCCGGTCCCCTCCATTCCACCACCATTAGGCCTCAGCTTTGCCTTGGCTTTCCACCGTTGCAAGATCTTCTCACCCACGACAGCATCCGCAAAGGTCCCCTTAGCTATACGATATTCTTCGCACTGCCGTGCAAAATGACCCGCTTTCCTGCAAATGTCTACACTCATTTGCAGTATGTCCAGTTTGCCCACAAAAGCGGCATTTCTGCCCCTCTTCACAGTCAGCACTAACATGACCGTACTTGAGACACTTTCGACAGTATCTCGGCTGTCCCGGATAGAAGAGGAAACCTCTTTCCCCTCCAATTGTAAACACTGCAGGGGGCCTCTTCACCCCGCCGATACAGTCTTTATCCCTCTTAAACCGGGCAAAAAATCTAAACTTCCCAGACCAGATACCATATCTATTAAGGACCTTCTCACCTCCCCTAAGGATCTCACAGTAGCCTCTCAAAAAAGCCCACACCAAGGTGGATCCGCAAACGGATTGTAAAGATGCACTGTGATGACTTTCTCCTCCTACATAAATAGAGGCTGGATTTCAAATTTCTCCAGCAGCGGATTCTTCTTAGATTCCTCATAGACTCTCCAACATACCTCGGAAGATTGAAAGGTAATATCATAAGTCCCCTGCTGGGGGAAATCTTGTAAGCATAACACATCTCTCACCTTGGCAGTAAGTCAACAACGACCGTCTTCAACGTCACCGTCAATCTCTCCTCTGGCTTCACCAGAAAACGCAGCGAATCCCGCAGACCACGACTCGCCATCCTGGTACAAAAATTACCGTCGCCTCCTCTCCAGGGGTAACCCTTTCAGGAACCCCCAAGCAGCTCTCCTGACTTTGACCAGAGAAACCAAGGTCCCACCGATCTTAGCCAAAAGGCCGAGAAGCGATAACCGGAAAGTCGAGAAGTAAAATGGGGGGGCCCACTCCTCCTCAGAATGTTTTCCAGGTGGCTGGGGCTGCCCAAATTCACACCTGTGGCCCAGGGCCTGGCTCTCTTGCCTCCACTCCCTCCCTGGACACTTGGCTGCCATCCCCTGGGCCCAGTCTGCTCCTCCTCTAGCCCAAGTGGGCACCAGCAGGTGCTGCTGGTTTGAGGAGAAATCAGCATGCTTGTTTGCATGGCCCCGCCTCTGGAGCTACGCAGGCGAGGCGGGCCACTAGAGGGAGACACAGACCTTGGCATGGCATCTGTGCGGCAGCTCGAGCAGCCCAGAGTCAAGCTGAGCAGCAGCTCTCTCGGGTTGCTGCCGACAGGCTTCCAGGCAGACCTCCCTCCTCCTTCGGACGTGCTGAAAGCTAGGCTTCCGAGCCAGCTGACTTCCTGCTTTCCTTCGGACGGAGAGACAGAGAGCTTGCTGACTCTCCTCGCTTCTTTACAGGCCATTGGGCACGTCGTCCCATCCAGGCAAGCCGAGCAAGAAAGTGACACCGACCAAACAAAAGCACACTGGCACACCAGGGGTTAAAAGAAGCTTTAATGGAATGAAGCGTTTCACACCTCGTTAAGAGTTAACAGCAACAAACACAGATAAGGCACAACAATACACAAGACAATGAAGCAAGCACCCTGCCGTCTGGTCTGCAGGAGCAAGGCCAAGGCTGTTTGGGACCACTGGGATGGGCCTCACTCCCATCACAGTTGTGACCTTGTGCCCTTTCTTTTCCTTCTTGGGGAAGAAAGGAAGGAGAGTGACTGGTTGTCTGTCATTTTCTTGGTCTGCTTTTGGAAAACCGCATAAGAGGGGTGCACCGGTCCTGGAGGTACTGTAATACCAGGTCGATGCGTGGAGTGGACAGAGCAAGCTCTTCTTCCATCTCCCTGTTCTAAAAATCCATTTAATATATGGTCCCCAGATAGGGGACGTATCAGATATTAAACTGCTAAGAACAGATTTTTTTTTTTTTTTATTTACCAAAATATCAGCACTTCAGTTTTTAACTCAACGGCATAGAGACTTCATCGAAGCAAACTCCTTATGTTGAGTCCACAAGTTACATCACTTATTTTGGTTATATTCTCCCCCCTTTTTTTTTGTTTTTTATTTCATTTTATTATTACAAAATGTCAAATCAAGACAATATATACTCCATCTCTACTTAAACTGGGACCATTGTCCCACCTTCCACTCCATTTTAGCTTTATCCCCAAAGCTTCTCAGGTCCCAGGTAATACACAAACAGTTTGGACAATAGTAACTTAATACAGTCATCCACGGATATCATTTCCCTTTTCTGAACCAAAATGCAATGGCATTGCCACAAAACTTCTTTCCCTGCACAGATTATTCGCCACGCTAACCATGTCTTCCCTTGCGCCGCACATAAGTTCAGGCCATACACCACCCTCTCATAGCTCAAAAATTGCATATCTGCCAAGCACCTCAAAATTCCTCCAACTCTCCTCCAAAAACACTGCGCAAAGGGGCAGTTCCACATGAGATGCATAACCGACTCATCATTGCCGCAGGGGTGCCTAAGGCACCGTCCCAACGTTATTAGACCTCTCCGATATTGAAAAGCTTTAACTGGCAAACACTCGTGTACCACCTGCCATCCCAGGTCTCTCTGGCTATTTGTCAGATTCCGGTTGAGCACCATATTCCACAACTCCTTGGACTTGACTTCACTATACCTCTCCACCTGCACCATGCACTGAGCACTCAAGATCTTTTTTATTATTTGCTTAGGGTTCTTAAAATCCTGCTCACCATACTCTTGCAACTTATATTTGTTAATGAAACCAAAGAGAATTTTGTAATGATGCTCTAATAGATCAGAGCACGGCTTCCGCAAGCTCCCAGTTGCCCACTTCTACCTCCTCCAGATTCGACCCCCACAATATTGGATCATGTGCCCAGTCAAAGTATCCCTCCCACCGAGCTTTACCAACATGCCTAAGTACTGTACACTCAAAAACAACCTCACATCAGGCATCCCCCTACCCCCCTTATCTTCTTCCTTGTATAAGATTTCCCTTTTAACCCTTTCCATTCTAGCACCCCATATAAACAAAGAGTTCCCTAACAATCCTCTTAACAATATCCTTTGGGTAATAAACCAAACCCGTGTAAAGCAAAATGGGCAAAATAATAGCTTTGATTAATAATATCTTCCCTACAAATGTGAGTTGCCTAAGCTTCCAAAAAGCCACCTTCTTTTTTACTTTTTCAAAAACGGCCTCCCAGCATTTATCACCAGTGTTCCCTGAGTCAAACACAATCCCCAACACCTTTATTTGTTCCGTAATTACATTTATTTTCAGACCCTCACATCCATTCCAAGCACCAAACCCACAACACACACTCTTATCCAAATTAATTTTAAAACCAGATGCCGCACAAAAACATTCAGCCACAAAAACAGCTCTCTTGACAGAACGCACATCAGAGCACAGCACTGCCACATCGTCCATATAACTCAAAACCTTATCATCCCTCCCACCACTCCCGGGAATAGTGACTCCCCGGAATAGTGACTCCCCTTATAACTTTGTCCTTCAATAAACTAACAATCAATGGCTCTATACAGCAAATGAAGAGTACAGGCGACAATGGACACCCTTGACGGACGCCTGAAAAAATCTCAATTTTATCTGTCAGCATACCATTCACCAAGACCCTAGAAAACACACTTCCATATAAAACTTTCACCATCCTCACAAAACCAACAGGCAGATTCATTCTCTCCAAAACAAAAAACATAAAATCATGACTCACCCTGTCATAAGCCTTTTCAAAATCTAAAGAAAGCACAGCCACTCCACGTTTCCTACTCATTACATCACTCAAAACATCTCTCAACAGAATCAAATTCTCCCATACACTTCTCCCTGGCACCGCACACACTTGGCTCTCACCCACCACACAATCAATCACCCCTTTCATCCTATTTGCCAGCAATTTAGCAATAATTTTATAGTACACATTGAGTAAAGTAATGGGTCTAGAATTCCTAATATCAGTTTTGTCCCCCTTCTTAAAGATTAAGTTCACAACACCACCTTTCTGAGACTCACTCAATTCCCCCGATTCAAACACACTATTAACCATTTAACACAAATCCTCCTTAATATCCACCCAAAACTGCAAATAAAATTCTACACTCAAACCATCATCCCCTGGCGTTTTGCCCTTAGCCATACTCTTAACAGTAGCCTCCAATTCATCACACGTCACCTGCTTAAGCAATCCCCCATACATGCTCACATCCAACTGACAATCCAATTTATTAAAAAAATCGATATAAAAAGAACGATCGATTTGTTTCTTAGAAAATAAAGTTTGGTAAAAATTGAACACTTTATGCAAAATTCCACCAGCATCCTTACACCCATCAATCTCACTAATCACAGACTTCTTCTGTACACACTTTTTAAAAAAGAAACTTGTACATTTCTCATTCAACTCTAGCTCATCCACCTTGGCTCTATATATGATTTCCCTTCCTCTCTCAACAATCCATTTATTCCTCTCATCACGCACCTGATTCAAATCCTCACTCACATCCATACCAGCCAGTTTCAGCAAACGCTGCCATCTTGAGTTCAAATTGGAGTATTGCTGCATTTGCTTATTTCTCCTCTTAATCCCCATCCTACAAAAAAACACTTTACACTGCTTTTTAACCCAATCCCACCACTTGCGCACATTTCTAAATTTATTTTTAGCAGCCTTCCATCTCGCATACATCTCACGGAACTCCTCACACCCCCTCTCATTCTGTATCAACAAGACATTCAATTTCCACAAGCTTTTCTGCATACTCACACAACCCTCCACCCTTAATTGGACCAACACCATCAGGTGATCAGAAAACAGGTTTGTCTGCACCTCCCAGCTCACAGCATCAAACCCATCAGATACAAGGCAATGGTCAATTCTGGACTTAGCAGTTGCATTCTGCCATGTAAATCTATTCTCCTCCCTCCCCACCAATCCCCACACATCATGCAAATGAAGATCCACACAGATTTCCCTGAGAATCTTGGATTACTTATCCAAAGTGCCATCTCCCTGCCTATCTTCAGGACGTAGGATACAATTAAAATCCCCCATAAATAAAACTGGCTCCTGACCCATTAAGAAAAATTTGACTTTCTCCAATAAAGCACACCTTTCATTTTTCTTAACAGAAGCATAAACATTAATGACTCTAATGCTTTCTCCCAAAACTGAAATTAACTAAAATCGCCCTTCCTGGCTCAATATGAATAACAGAATCAATCGTCACATGAGGAGACTTAATTAGGATTCCCACACCTGTGTTTTTAACCCCATTTTCCCAGGACCACACAGAGGGCCCATATTTCCAATCCCTCTACAGCTCCTCATAAGACAATTTAAAATCAACACAACATTCTTGTAACAAAAAAATGTCCGCCTGGACTGTAGAAAAAAAATCAAAAATTGTCATCCTACGCTTATCACTTGCGATTGATCGCACATTCAGAGATGCAATTTTCAGCAACATTTATGACCCATAAAAGCTAGGCAGGCAACACTCAACAGTTTATCCCGGGTCTAAATGCCTAATATCTTGAAGAAGTCGTCCCACACCAGGCTCAGAAGCCACAGAAACTGTATCCTCCCCTTTCGCCAAATCCACAGTCCAGGAGAAAGAGTCTGGTGACCCCAGACCACTAAAAAGATCTTCCGCTGTATCCGGGTTAACTTTCCTTCTCTTACACCCCAAGTCCTCCTCCTGGAACTCCTGGTGTCTCACCTCCTTCTCCCCCTGACACTCCATCTCCTCATTTTCCTCCTCCACAAGCTCCAAAGGCGCAAACGCGTTCACCAGCTGCACCGCACTGCTGTAACTTGCCACAGCCTCACCCTGTACCGCATCATTACCTCCACCTGTATCACCTTTCTCCCTCTCTATCTCTTTCTCCATCTCCACCACCTGCCGCAAAACATCCTCATCCTCCGCTTCAGGCAGGTTGCGCCTGGCTCTCTTTCCCCCAGCCACTTTTTCCACAAAAGTTTGCACTCTCATGGGGCAAGCTGCATACAGGTGCTCAGTACTGTGACAATGGGTGCATGCCTTGGGAGTTTCACATGTGTCAACCGTATGACCCAGCTCCAAGCAATTACTGCACTTTTTCAAAAGATCGCAATTTTGCGTCACATGCCCCATCTCACCATATTTCCAGCAGTAGGCTGGCATTCCCGAATATTTAAGAAAACCTCTGTTGCGACCAATTTGAAAAGTTTGTTTGATGTGTTCCACATGGTCATCCGTATAGTCATTCGCAAAAAAACGACAACAGTACAGCCTTTTCCCAGACCACACTCCCACGCTGTTATAGATGAGCTTAACAAATTCTACAGTCTCACACTCAATTTTCAGATAATCAGACACCTCCCCAGTGGTCACATAAGGGTTATACATCATCACTGTTACCATCTTCCAGGGGCTCCTATGCAAAAACTCCACCCGAAAATTAGACCTGCAAGGCTCCTCCCTCTTCTCCTCCCAGCCAGCTTTAAAGCTGTTATATCTGGCATAGTCATTGAAAACAATTTCCACAACCCCCTGGTTGTGGTATTCCGCCATGCAAAGCAGGTTCTTACCCTCCACTCCACAGGGTGTCAAGACTTTGTGCATCACGAGTTTTGCGCAATCCTCTTCCAACGCACCATCCAGAATTTCAATCTTTGCCGCATTGCGGAAGCGCACTTCATGAGCCGCTGATGTATGTCTGCCGCTATCCATCCTGGAACGCAGAAAAAGGCTTCCTCCAGACGAGAAAAAACCTCCGTCACTACTTGCCTTAGGATAACCAGGTAAACCTGGTTACCAACCCAAACGCAGGTCGGCACAGGCACAAAGGCCTGGCCTGATGCAGAAGCATCAAAAACATGTTACTTGTAATCGGGGTACATCTCACCCTGTACTGCGACGCAGCGCACCACATTGCAATACAGTTCCAAGCATACGATAAATACATTCAGAAATAAATACATTCGCTCAGCGGTATGATGCTTGACGTGATGTGCGTGGAGGATGAATCCCCCGGACCAACACGTCATGCATGACGCCGCTTACCCCAAAAACTGTAGCATCCTAATACACAATACATTTCCTAGTCACGATGTCATGCAGAAAAACGAAAAACCGAAAGTCACAATCTACAATAAGCATCGGGTGTGTGGGGGGGAGGGGAAGAAAGGGGGAAACACAGGCCCGAAGCTTTATTGAAGGGACAAAGACACGCAAGGGGGAGTAGGGGGAAGGGGGAAATCTTCAGACGTCCTCTTCCTCCTTAAAGTCCATCAAGGAATAGTCTCTGAGCAGACTGAGGATCAGTCTGCGGCAGTCCTCAATGGACATCCTCTCCCGCTGGTGGATGAGGCGCTTTCTGGCGCACCATAAAGCGTCCTTAAAACAACACAGCACCTGCCAGGCGCCGTCAATGTCCTCCAGAGAAAAGGTTCCACAGAACAGTCCATTCAACACCCCAAAGTGAGTGATGGCTGTCTGTGGTACAAAGTCCTTGAGTTCAGGTTCCAGGGCCCCCAACAGGGCCTGAGCAAATGAGCACTCCCAGAAAACGTGGTGAGACGTTTCCTCGTGGATGATGCAGAAGGGGCAGTGTCTGTATCTGCTCAGGTTCCTGGCATGCATAAATGTCCTGAGAGGCAACCCCCCCTGGATAGCCATCCATGCCAGGTCTTTGTGCCTGTTGGTGAGAATGTTGGAAGAAACATTCCTCCAGACCACCTTGCAGGTGTCTGAAGGCAGGCCTGGAACCGACTCCAAAATGTCGCTTGCTCTGATCAGTTTGTAGATGGTCTTTGGCTTCCACAAGTCAGGCTTGACTCCCTGCAGCCCCTGCTCCTTGATGAACTTGAAGGAATCCAAGTAGTACCAAGGGGTGTCCCAGTTGTAGGGGATGGAACTATCCCAAGTGTCCCACCCCAGGGACCTCCAGAGAGGCAACAGAAAGAAGCGAGACATTGCGTTCCCGCCAGAGTCCATAATCCGTTTGGGCAAAGTTCTGCGGATGCAGTTGCAAGCAAAGAACACCCTCGGCTGGGTGGCGATGTCGGGCACGCCCTTACCGCCCTTGAGGGGTTCCTTGAACATGACTGCCCGCTTCACTCTGTCCATCTTGGAGCCCCAGATGAAGTGAAACACCGCCCTGGTGATGGCCTTACAGGTGTTGACCCGTGGGGGCCAGGCCTGGGCGAGGTACTGCAACACAGGGAGAATCTCGCTGCGGAGTACCAGTGTCTTCCCTTCGATGGAGAGGTCTCTGAGGCTCCAAAGTCCAAACGTTTGACGCATCTTGGCCAGTCTCTCCTCCCAAGACTTCAGGGCTGCGCCCTCGGCACCAAACCAAACTCCCAAAATTTTCATGAAGTCTGTCTTGATGCCAAAGGGCATGGATGCAGAAGAAGGCAGGAACCACTTTCCGAAGAGCATGACTTCCGACTTCCCGCAGTTGACCTTTGCCCCCGAAGCTTGGCCGAAGTCCTCGCAGGTCTGGACGAGCAGGTCGATGGAGCGCCGGTTGGCACAGAACACCGTCACGTCGTCCATGTAGAGCGAGCACTTCACTTCCCGTCTGTCTGGTCCCGGTGCGGTGATTCCCCCGATCTCTGGATTCCGTCTGATGCATTCGGCGAAGAGCTCTATACAGCAAACAAAAAGCAGAGGTGGGAGAGGACAGCCTTGTCTGACCCCGGAGAGGACCGGGAAGGGGTCAGTCTTCCAGCCGTTCACCTGCACGGAACTGCAAATCTCATTATACATGATATCCACATACAAACAAAACATTTCCCCGAGACCAAACCTGCGCAGGGCTCTGCACATAAACCCATGGGAGACACGGTCAAAGGCCTTTTCCTGGTCAAGACTGACCAGGGCCGCGTGCACACGGCGGTCCTTGATGTATTGGACCGTGTCCCGGACGAGCACTAGGCTGTCCGCAATCCTGCGGCCAGGAATGCCGCAAGTCTGATCCGGGTTGATGATCTGTCCGATGACAGCCTTCAGCCTGTTCGCCATGACTTTGGCGAGGATCTTGTAGTCCACGTTCAGGAGAGAGATGGGACGCCAATTTTTCAAGTCACATCTCTCCCCCTTATGCTTGTACAGGATCGTGATCATCCCCTCCCTCAACGAAGGAGGCATCTTGCCCTCCACCACCATCTCCTCGTACAGCTCGAGCAGGTCCGGGCCCACGAGATCCCACAGCGCTACATAGAGCTCCGCTGGGAGACCGTCGCAGCCCGGGATCCTGCCTTGCCTAAAGGATTTAGCGGCAGAGTGCAGTTCCTCCAATGTCAAGGGGGCGTTTGGTTGCCGACAAACCTGCAGGGTCAATAGCATTGGAGATACCTGACAAGAACCTGTCGGCCGCTTCCGTGTTTGTTTCTTTGGGGGAGTAGAGGTCGGAGTAGTAGTCGCTGACCTCTTCCATCACGGCCTCCTTCCCCTTCTGGAGTGTTCCAGTCTTGTCGCGCAGCTCAGACAGGGGAGTGTGTCCTGAGTGGAGTTTCCTGAAAAAGAAAGAGTTACACTTCTCACCTTTCTCGAGATTGCTCCACCTTGGCACGGAAGACAATGTGCCTGGATTCTTCCTCAAAGTGCTTTTTCAAGCTCTTCTTGGTGTCCTCCAGGTCTTGCCTCACGTCCCAGCCACAGTGATGAAGGTACTGCAGAGACTGCAGCTGACGCTGCAGCCTCCTGAGTTCCCTCCTCCTGGCACACACTTGCTGGCGTCCCCTGGCCTGAAAGAAGCTGCGCAGCTTGACTTTCACGAACTCCCACCAGTCGCTTACCTTGGGAAAGAGACTTCTCCTCTCGCCAGGCACCGTAGATTTCCCTGAGCTCCGCTAGCAGTTCCTCATCGTCCAGCAGGGTGCAATTCAGCTTCCAGGAGCCTGGGCCCGGGGCAAAGCCCTCTCCCAGGTCACCTCGAAAGTGAATAACCCTGTGGTCAGAGAAAAAGCAGGGAACCATGGAGAACCCGCGGTGCCTGACTGCCCTGGAGGTGAGCACAAAGTCGATCCTGGAACGCACAGATCCGTCGGGGCGGCTCCATGAGTAGTTCACGGAACCGCGCCCCACGGATCCCACGGCGTCCTGCAGGGAAGCCTCCGCAATCACCTCTCGGAGCAGCTTCGAGGTGGCGTCGAGTTTTGCGTACATGCTGGAGCTGCGCCCATCCTCCTCTATCGTACAGTTAAAATCACCGCCGATTACTACTGTTCTCGTTGTGACGAGTTGCGTCCGCAGGGTTTGGAAAAGCTCCAGCCGCGCGTTCTTCTCCGGGGAGGCGTACACGTTGATGAGCCTAACGGGCTCCCCTGCCCACGAGCCATCTATGACCAAAAGGCGGCCACAGACGAGCTCGTGGACGGAGTCAACAGTGAAACGTCCACCCCTGATAAGAACCGCTACCCCTGCGGACTTGCAATCGCCACCCCCAGACCAGTAGGAGGGACCGTGGGTCCACTGGGAGGACAAATGAGTGTACCTCCTCAGAGGGGGAAGGGCGCACTCCTGAAGCATGTACACATCACTCTGCTGTGTGGAAAGAAAGGTCAGCACAGTCTGCCTCCTAGACGCGTCCTTGATGCTCCTCACATTAATGGAAAAGATAGATATCTCAGCCATCATGGGAAAGAGATGAAGGGGTTAGTCGGCAGGGGCTGTGCTTACCTCCCCTGGAGAGGGGGGGCGACCTCTGTGACCTCTGCAGCCTGACAAATGTCCTGGCCCAGCCCAATCTGATTGAGGACCTCATTGAGGACCTCATCGAAGTCAGTGGAGAGATCTGGCTCCGACTGGGTCAGAGCCATCTCTTCTTCCACCAGCGTGTCTAGGTCCTCCCCCACGGGGTCGGGACCTGCGACATTCTGGAGGACGGCAGGCCGTTTGGTGGCGGAGGAGGGGTCCTCCGCCGCCGGGCTGGCCTGCTCCTTCTTCCTCTTCCTGTACCCCGCCGCAGAGCTGCTGACGGGGGTAGCAGGGGGAAGGGGCGGGAAATCCTCCTGTGAGGACAGGTCAGGGGGGGGTGGAACTGGGCCCGGGGCAGGGGGGGAAGGAGGGCCAGGGGGGGCAGGAGGGCGGGGGGGGGACCAGGGGCGGGGGGGCAGGGGGACCAGGGGAACCAGGGGCAGGGGGACCAGGGTGCGGGGGGGGCGGCCTCCAACACCGGAGGGGTAGGGGGTTCCTCTTACCTGGGTCCTTCTGAGGTTTCTGTGGCGCTGGTTTGGCGGCAGGGCCCTTGCTCAGGGCCCCAGCGTACGTCCTGCTTCTCTCTGGGCAGTCTCTGTAGACGTGCTCTGACCGTCCACAGAGGTTGCAGGTTCTGGACCTCGGGCAATCCTTGGTCTCGTGACCTGCAGACCGACAGAACCTACATGAAAGCACCTGGCAATCCTTACCCTCGTGCCCCGGCTGTCCGCACCTGCGGCATGACTGGGGTTGGTCCGGGTAGTGTAGGAGTCCTGTTGACGATCCCAGGGAGAAGCACTGTTGCAGGTGTTGGAGATCTCCAGCGGGACGATCTCTCAGCAGCCTGCAAAACACAGCCCACTTACCTGTCCAGAAGCTGTTGGCGTCTAGTATCCGGACTGGGTCCTTCAACACGACGCAGAACCTTTGGAGATAGGTGGCAATGTCTCTACCAGGGACGTGAGGGTTCCTCATGGACACCGTGATCCGCCTTTCATCCCTTTGAATGGGAGAGTTCGCAATGAACTTGCGGAAGAGGGAGTCGGGTCCAGAGGTCTTCACTGCCTCCCAGTACCTTCTGCATACCTGTAGAGAAAAGTTACAAAGAAAATACCTTTCATGAAGGACTGCACCGACAGGGTCTCTGCCTTGCTAAATCCTTGTTCAAGGATCATTTTCTTCCCAAAGACTTCCGGGGTCATGTCCGGGACTCTGCCTTCCACTTCTTTCAGCCGCAGCACGACTGTCTGCTTCATCCAGGGCTCCAGGGGAGGGAGACCGTCTGCATGGCCGGAGCGATGTGAGGTGGAGGCGGAGGGGGCTTCTCCCGGGGTCTTGGCGGGGGCGGCGGCGGCGTTCTGTGGCTTCTTGGTGGTCTGTCTCTTCCCCATCTTGTCGCAGAGGAGTTCTCAGGAGGGCTTCCCAGAGATCTTGATCGGATTCCTTCTCCTTCTTCCTCGGCGGCTTCACTCTCGCTTAGCCTTTGAAAAGGCTATTGAGCGTCTACTGCCCGGAGGTAGTAACGCAGAGTGAACAAGGGGGGGGGAAGATCACAAACTCGTTCTGTGTGGGGGCTAAGCCTCAAACCCAATAGCAGCAAGCAGGTGAAGCTGAATTTAATCGACGATCCTACAAGGCCGAGAAGAGGGTACCCCACACAAACCAAATGGCTGGGATAGATGCAAGTGGTTCTCAACGTCCTAGCTGGAAGCAGGGACACCCCTAAAGGCAAGGTCGATTTTTTTTTTTTTTTTTTTTACCACTCAGTCAAGATAACACTTACTCACAAATCACAAGGATTCAAACTTAAGAGCAGTGATCTCATCATCATCCGTGGCTTGTTTTAATTAAAAGCATAAAAATATATAGAAATACAGAAAGAAAACACATCCTATCCTACATCAATCCCTCTTCCCCACCTATCATATTTCCACACCATATTTGCCACTGCCTCCCCCATCCTCCTCCTGTCATAGAGCAATACAACATACAATTTAGCAAAAACCAAATTCACAGTCTTGTTCAGAAAACACAACATTTTTCTTCCAGTATAAACATCTAGCATCCCAAATGACTTCCTTGAGAATTGCCGAAAGGATCCACGCTTTTCTTTGCTGTTGCCTCTCCCCTTCCATCAAGCCAAAAAACCATAGCGCATAATCCAGGTCTGCAACACCCAGCACCATCTTCACAAAAACTCCAACTCTGGACCTTACCCCTCTCACAAAAGCACAGTCCCAAAAAACATGAGGCACAGTTTCCACTTCTCCACACCTTCCTCTGGGGCACATATCACTCCGAGCAAGATCCCTTCTTTTCATAAAGAATCGCGTAGAAAGACAAGCATGAAAGGCCATCCACGAGATCTCCTTCTGTCTGTTAGACACCCCTTTAATATTAAAATGTCCCCAACATTTCTCAGCAACTCTGGAACTTAAACCCGTGATGTTAGCCACCAACTCTCCTCTCTTCATCCATTTCAACAAGCTTCCTTTATTCAGTGCCCCAACTCCCAAATCTTTCAACTGATGCTGTACATAGAACTGCTGCATCCGTAGATAGAAGAAAGGGGCCACCAGAGCAATAGGCCTAGTCAGGTCCCTACCACACCACCCCCACTTGATCAACAGCCATCCTGCAAGGTACCTCATGAGACAAGCCGCCTTCCCTTCCACCTTAAAAGTTTTAAGATGACTCAGCCAAAAATGGACGCCAAGGAAATTACCAATGTGGGGAAAATCATATCCTCCTAGCTCCACCTCCTGCATCACAGTTGTCCGAGCCACCCTCTCCATTTTTGCACCCCAGAAGAAAACAAAAAGTATCCGGGTAAGTTTTTGAATCCACCTGACACTTGGCGGGAAAACTAAACTTGTATACAATAACAGGGGCAAGATAACCGCCTTAACCACCAACACCTTTCCAGACAAAGTCAAACGCCTCAACTTCCAAAAATCCAGCTTCCTAGTAATTTTCCCCCGCTACTCTCTCTACATTCCCTTGATCCAGAAGATTACGTTGAAAATGTACTCCCAAGATCTCCACGGTTTCAGCTCTTGTTATCTGGGTCCTGGAAATATCACATGAGCCACTCAACACACACGCCTGGCTCTTGTCCCAGTTTACCCGCAGCCCAGACATGCTGCCGAATAAACTCAATTGAAGTTCTACCCTACTGAGATCCGCGGCAGAGGAACAAACGAAAGAGACATCGTCCATGTAGCACAGAGACTTGACCATGGCACCAGCATCCCCAGGAACAAAAAAACCTTTCATCCTCTTATCCTTCTGTACATGCCGTAGTAGGGGTTCCATTACGCAAATGAACAGAATTGGCGACAAGGGGCACCCCTGTCTCACCCCAGAAGCTACGAGAAAAGGGTCTGAAAGCTGCCCATTCACAAGGACTTGACTGGATACACCTGTATATAACCCCTTCAGAGCTCGCAACAAAGATTCAGGCACTCCCATCTGTCCCAATACCTCGAAGAGAAAAGAGTGGGACACCCGATCATACGCCTTCTCGAGGTCGATACCTGCCACCACCAGCGGGAGATTGTTGGACTGGGCATATACCACCAAATCTCTCAATAAGGTCAAATTGTCCGAGATCCTCCTACCAGGAACAGCGCACGTTTGCCACTCCCCCACCATCTCCTCCACCACTTGGTTCAGGTGACTTGCCAACAGTTTTGACACCACTTTGTAATCCACATTCAGAAGGGTAATTGGACGCCAGTTCTTTAATTCACGCGCATCCCCTTTCTTGAATAGCAGAGTAACCACGCCTTCCTTCATGGAGTGTGACAAAATCCCATCTTGCACGCAAAGCTTCACAACCTCCCACAAATGTTCTTTTAAAATGGACCAAAATTTTAGATAAAATTCTACCGGGAGTCCATCTTTCCCAGGGGTCTTATTCTTAGGCATCCTCTTCAAGTTGTCTTCTACCTCTGCCACCGTCACAGGTGCTATCAAACCCCCCACACTACTGTCATGCAAACTCCCCTGTAGCACTTCACAATAGTCATTGATTTCCTCCTGTGATGCCCCTTGTTTCGTCCCATAGAGAGTAGCATAGAAGGCACGTACTTCTGCCAACACCTCTGCACCTTCCACCATTCCATTTCCTGTCAAGACCTGCTGTACCACTCGTTTAGCACTGTGTGCTTTTTTAAAAAAGTACCTAGAGCACTGCTCCCCTTCCTCCATATCCCGCACTTTAGCTTGAAAGATAATTTTCTTTCCCTTCTCCCGCAAGCCATTGCACCTCTCCTTACGGACCTCCTCCAACTCCTCTCGCACATCCATCCCCATGTTCTGACACCGCAGCAGGAAATGTAATCTCGTCATTAAAGTTGCTTCTCTCTCCCTTCTCCTCCCCTCCCGCCGTCTGCACATTTTGCGAAAGAAAGACGCGATCTGAACTTTTGTCCAGTCCCACCACAGCAGCACACTGGGAAACTCGCTCTTCCGTTTCACTAATCGTGGAAACAATTCAATAAAGGCAGCACACACCTCTTCCTCCTCCAAAATAGTAACATTCAGTTTCCACAGCCCTTTCCCAAAGACTACACCCTCCTCCAACCGAACCACACTGGACACAATAACATGATCTGAGAAATCCACCACCTCCGTAGTAATTTTATCAATGGTCACATATTCAGACACAAACACAAAATCTATCCTGGAAGTGACCGTACCCTGATCGGAGAAATAGGTGTGAAGCGCTACATCCCTTTCCAATTCCACCGCAACATCCTTCAGGTGAAGATCGGAAACCAACTCATTCAAAAGAGTAGAGGACGAATCCAGTTTTGCCTCTCCCACCCCTCTTCTGTCACACACCCTCCGAATACAATTAAAATCCCCAGCTACCACCGTGGGGATTCTACCAGGCAAATGCAGTTTTAAAGTATCAAACAGTTCTTTACGTCCTCTCTTTTCTGCAGGTGCATAGACATTAAAAATCCTGAACTTACATCCCGAAAATTCACACTCCACCACTAGCAGTCTCCCGGGCACAATCACCTCATGAGCAACCACCACTACATTAGAATTTTTTATCAGCACTCCCACCCCTTCACATCGTGATTCACACGCAGGTGACCATATACTTTCCCCATGCACCCATTCCTGACGCCCTGGGGCTCTCTCCACTCCACATTCCTGAAGACATATAATATCTGACTTACATGCTGATAATCTATCAAGAACAGCAGCCCTCCGCCAGCTAGATCTAATACTGCGAACATTGATGGTGCTGACGATCAGGGCCATGACAAAAAGAAAAGAAAAGTTTGCAGCCATAAATAAATCAAAAAGCGGGACAATCCATTGACTCCACTTTCTGACTCTTCTCAGCAGAACTTCTCAGCAACCGCTTGGGCATTGGAGAACTGGCAGAATCCACCGCGGATTCTCCAGAAAGAATTTTGAGTGCCTCCTCCTCCCCACTTCCGAGGTGCACCCCTTCCACCCTGGCTCTCTTACCAGGAGTCCCAACAAGTTTCCTACCGGAATAAGCCAGCAGCCGCTGCGCACATTCCAGGCTCATTTTCTCATCGTCCAAGTCCTCCTCACTCTCTGCACTGTCCTCCGCACTGGCCTCACTCTCCGACACCTCCCCAATCAAATGCACCTCCGTGCTACGTCCCGGTGTTTGGATCTCGTCCTCCTTCTCCTCTTCGCCAAAGAGAGCCGTAAACAGTCCCGTCACATCATCCCCCAAGCCGAGCAGGGGGTACGCAGCCTTGGAGCTGCTATCCCCAACCTCCACCTCACTCACGGCAGAAGCTGAGGAACCGCTCACTCCCGCCGCCATCCCCACATCGCTCTTAGGCTCCGCCTCCTTAGCCGGTGCGGGCCGGAGCACACCGGAACGGGCCGTATCATTGTTAACCTCCACGGGTCCCTTCCCGGTCCCCTCCGCACCCCTGCCACCAGGCCTCGGCATTGCCCTGGCTTTCCACCGCTGCAGAATCTTGTCACCCAGGACGGCATCCGCAAAAGTCCCTTTAGCCGTACGATACTCTTCGCACTGCCGTGTAAAATGACCCGCCTTTTTGCAAATATCGCACACTTTGCGCCCTCCACACTCATTTGCAGCGTGTCCAGCTTGCCCACAAAAACGGCAGATCTGCCCCTCTTCACAGTCTGCACTAACATGCCCATATTGCAAACACTTCCGACAGTATTTAGGCTGTCCCGGATAGAAGAGGAAACCTCTCTCCCCTCCAATAGTGAACACCGCCGGGGGCCTCTTCACCCCCCCAATGCAGTCTTTATCCCGCTTAAAACGGGCAAAAAATCTGAATTTGCCAGACCAGATGCCATATCGATTAAGTACTTTCTCACCTTCTCGCAGGTCCTCACAGTAGCCTTTCAGAAAAGCCCATACCAGAGCCGGATCCGCAAACGGGTTATAGAGATGCACCGTGATGACTTTCTCCTCTTGCATAAAAAGGGGCTGGAATTCAAACTTCTCCAATAGCTGATGTTTCTTGGTCCTGGCATCTTCATAAACTCTCCAACAGACCTCGGAAGATTGAAATGTAATATCATAAGTCCCCTGCTGAGGGAAGTCTTGCAAACATAATACATCCCTCACCTTGACATTAAGAACTTCCAGCAGTAGGTCCACAACGATCGTTTTCAGCGTCATATTAGATCTAAAGGAAGGATCAAAGGAAGCAGTGACCAGGCTATAAATAAATTCACACAGAGGGACCCCAATAATAATTAAGCGGAATATATGTTAACGTTTAAAATACATATTTTAATCAAAAATAAAAAAATATGTAAAAAATATTTTTGGAGTCTAAAAAAGCCCCACTAATGCAGTAAAGACCATAGCATGGGTGTACAATATAACATACCTACTGAGATACCTAAATACCAAGCTAAATATTATAGTAGAGACTTTGACTTCATTTAATGAATTAATCCGCATACCTAAATATTCCATACTATAATTTACTGCTTATAAACCTCACATATTATAAATATTAAAAATTAATATTAAAATAATAAATAATGTACATTAATAACAAGCCAGGTGGAATTCTAAAATCCAGAGAAAAATATCCCAACATGGGACTAAACTACACCGACTAAACCTATATAACCTCTTAAAAGTCACGGATAAAACAATTCAAATCAAAGTCAACATTCAACCCTCTCGGAACCTGCGTACACATTATATATCCATCTTGATTCTGCCTAAGGGACCTAATTTTATTGCTTCCTCTCCAATGATGCTTATATCTCTCCATCCCGCAAAACTTTAATGTCGAGGGGTCTTTATTATGGTGTGCCGCAAAGTGTCTAGACACACTGTTTTGAAAATCCTTTTTTAATATTTTGAATGTGTTCTCTTAAACGCTTCCATAGTGACCTCTTTGTTCTCCCTACATATTGGAGGCCACATTCACATTCTAAACAGTAAACTACTCCCTCCATCCTGCAGGAGATGAAATCTTTGATTTCACATTCTTTTCCAGTCGTGTTAGCAATAAATGTTTTACGTTTAATATTCTGTCTCCTTGTTGCTTTACAACACCTATCCTATACAGAAAAAAAACTTTCATCTAGGTATGTCACCGCTTGATTTTTTACAGGAGGATCCAACACATTTTTTACTATTTTAGTCCTTAAAGTAGGTGCCCTTCTATAAATACATTTTGGATGCTCAGATAATAAATTTAGCACTGGATCTGCTTTTAAAATTTTCTAATGATTTTTAAAAATATTTTTTACTTTTTTGTAATGGATATTATAATCTAAAATAATGGCCAATTGTTCCCCGACTATATCCTCTCTATTTTTATCCTCTAAGAGCAACGCTCTATCCATATTACCAATTTCATGGATTTTCTGATCTATAACTTCCTGTGGATAACCTTTTATCAGAAAACCATTCCCGTATCATTTTTACTTGTTCCAAATAATTTTTTTTAATGTACAATTTCTTCTTAATCTGACAAATTGACCTTTGGGAATATTGGGTAGCCAAGGTGGATAATGGCACCTTCCCAAAGGAATATATCCATTACGGTCTACTGTTTTAAAAAATGTTTTCGTTAAAATCATTCCATCTTCAATCCTAATATTTAAATCTAAAAAATTAATCTGTTGATTATTGAACGTCCACGTAAATCTAATATTCTTGTTATTGTGATTCAAATTATTGAGAAAGGCTGACGGGGTATTCACACTGCCTACCCATACTATAAATACATCATCAATGTATCTTTTGTATATTTTTAGTTCCTCCGGAGGATTTTTGTAAACTGCTTCCTTTTCCAATAGGCCATAAATAAGTTAGCGACACTTGGTGCAAATCTCGCTCCCATTGCCACTCCCTTTATTTGCTGAAAAGATGGTTTATTGTGTCAAAAGTAATTAAGATTGAGACAAAATTGTAAACTAAACATTTTAATAAATATTTTTTTTGGGTCCAAGTTAGATCACTGTATTCTCTCAGAACCCAACTAATAGACTCCTTGTCATCATCATGTCCAATTATAGTATAAAAAGATGAAACATCTGCACTAGCTAAATGTACCTCCAAACCTCCATTTAAAAATTTCAAGCTGTTGGATTAAATGTTTAGTATCTCTCAAGTAAGATCTAGTTTGCTTGACTAGAGGTTGCAAGAAAACATCTATATACTGCCCTAATCTTGCTAATACCGACTGGATTCCATTCACTATTGGCCTTCCTGGTGGGTTCATAGGATCCTTATGAATCTTGGGAACCGTGTAAATAACGGTATCTTGCAGGTCTCTGGTATTAAATATATTTACTCTTTTTTATTGAGGATATTCTTCTCTATTCCCCTTTTAATTAATTCTTCCAGTTCCTTCTTATATTTCATGGTAGGGTCTTTTTGGAGTACCTGGGAAGTGATGATATCCCCTAGCTGTGTGGCTAGCTCATGCAAATAATATTCTTTAGACAACACAACTATACCACCTCTTTTATCAGCTGGTCTCACTACTATATCATATCTTTTCGTTAATCTCTTCCCAACTGTATGCCTACATTATTAGAAACTTTGGGAATAGTTAATCTTTCCAAATCTTGGTTAACCATCCTTTTAAAAGCTTCTACCTGGCTATTATTTGTAATCTGCGGATTAAAAAGTGATCTTTTTTAAAATTGTGTGAGAAATTCCACTGCTCGGGGCATTAGTAATATTTTTAGCTCCTGGTAACCCCAAAAAAATTTTAATATTTAATTTCCTTATAAATTTCTGTGTCAATATAAATTTCAAATTTGTTAGCAGGTTTGGGTGGAGCGTATTTTATACCCTTGTCTAACACCAGAAGCTTTTCCTTTAACGTCGATCCACTTACATTAAATACCCCTTCTTCCACTATTCTTTTTTTTTTAATTACTTAAATCCTGCTCTGCATCCCCTCCTCTTAGGGGACTTCGCCATCCTTCCATTGCTGGACTCCTTTCCATCTGGTCCCTCTCTAAAAAATCCCTCTGTGGGTAATCAAATCTAAGGGGGTCATATTTGTTATACAATGGAATAGGACTCCTTCCTTCATATCTCTGTTGACCCCATCCTTCATAAGGGTGTTGTCTAGGACGTCTCTTATAAAATTGTCTATTATAAGGCTTTTGGTAATAAAGTCTTTGTGATGGATGATTCCCCTGTCCTGGATTGTAATTGTAATGTGGATGAAACTTTGGTCTCCAATTATTAGAATTACCTCTGCCCTGTGGTTTCCTATAAACCGTACCCCCCGTTCCTGGGTTTCCATCCATTAGGGGGTGTTTGGTATATAGAGAAATTGTTAACATTATTACCTTTTTTAGGTCCCTTATAGGGTTCCCTATATGGATATGTGGAAAAATCAGTTCCTATTTTTCCTTCCTTAACGGGAGTAGTATATGCTGATATCACCTTTACCTCATTCATAGGGGACTGCCATTTAAAAACCTGACCTTTTTTAGGTCATTAAGATCCCTCTGATATTTTTTGGACTTTTTATATTTCACTTCCTAATCTAATTTTTCAAGATCTTTATTCAAGCGCTTTGTCACATTTACCATTTCAGTGGTTTCTTTAAGCGGTTCAATTTTCACCTTAATTTCTCCTATTTGTACATCTAGATTTCTCATTTTTCTCTGTTTCCTCTTTAATAGGAATCTAACCAATTCTAATCCCTTCCTCAGTTGACTCGGTCCAACAGACCATCACATATGGGCACATCCCATCTTAGCCTTCTAGGAACTAATTTATCTTTCAAATATTTTTCGTGTGTTACCATATCCCACAATATGGTAACCTTTTCATCCATTAAATGCCCTAGTTTCCTGTATTGGGTATCTAAATCTCCTGTTGGACCATAATCAGGTTTATTAAAAATCTCCTCCAAGTTAAAGGACCTATTTTCTATAAAACCAAACACTTCCATAATAGCTGCTAGAGGTATGATCAATTTAAGAGAACTGTATTAAAACCAACTACAAAGTTCCTCCTGCGCTTAATCGGAGTGATCAGTGTGTATTAAAGCAGCCAACACTCTTAGCTAATACCGTTTCAAGCTTGTGTAATATAATAACAATAATAGTGCAGCGCTACAACTTACAAATCAATATACTTATTAAAATAAGTGATATAAAATGACTAAATCCATAAATGTATAAAACATGCAAAAAACAAGCAAAAACACCACCAAAAAAAAAAAAAAAACACAAAAAATATAATGGTGATAAGATCAATGCATATCTTATTTAGTGTCAAAAACTCTAGTGCCCAAAATTGTTACTGAGGTCCTCTCCAAGGCCTCTTAAAGTGCAATCAAATAACTGCACATACAAATAATAAAATATTTGTATAATATAAATTAAACAACCCCTAAACACCCCTACATAAGTAGGATAATTGTGAGTCCCCTATTGTGGGGGAATAAATACCACACAAAGTGACCCATGCTTAAATAGTATACATCAATATAGAGGAGAACATATAAATATATATACAGTGACCAGAAAATATGAGTAAATATAAAAATAAAAAATACAAAAAAATGAAAATAAAAAATCTCTAATTGTCCAATAATCTTTAAATAAATCGTGCTTTAATAAACTTCCATGCAGAGTAAAAAAAGTGATTGTGTGTTCACACCAACTCCACAAATCCTCAGTGGCTAAATTGCCCCCTCACCTCCTTTTTAGCAATCCTCTGGGCCACCTCGCTTCAGGATCACCCCAGGATCCCTCACAGGCAGTATCTGGTATCAGTATTTTTACATATTTTTTAATTGTTTATTAAAACATGTATTTTAAACGTTAACATACATTCTCCTTAAATATTATTGGGGTCCCTCTGTGAATTTATATATTTATATTAAATTTTAGGGTTAGTTACATTTTATATTATGGGTAAAGTACAGGGTATTTTTTTGATTAGATTATATTCCGTTATATATATACATGTTTCCAGGGGTCTCCATGTGTTGGAGCCAAGAAATTGTGCAGGACAGCACCGATACTGTTCTGGTGGAACAGAGGGGGTTTGCACCATGCTATGAGAGGGTGTGGGAGCAGCCCACTCACCTTATGTGCAACTTGGTTGGTAAGGGGTTAAGTCAACCTAAAAGTAGAAAGCTGTGTATAGTAGTAGTGCCACCAGAGCTGGTGAGTAAAAGTGAGGTATTATAGCCTGCTGTGCTTGAAAAGGTGGTATCGCAAAGTGGTATGAGTCAAAGCGTGCTCTTACAATGTAATGTGTATAGCAGAGACAAGGCTATAGTAAGACAAGGGTGTGGATATAACCACTGCTAAGTAGAAAGGGGAATCGCAGGGCAGCCGGTGGTTGAGGGCGCATTAGCCCCTACAAAGGTTGTTCCCCTTCAGTCATAAGGACCAATTAAGGGCGCATGCATGGCAGAGGTGTTATCCACATTCCAACAACGGAAGTGTGTCCAGTGTAAAAATGTTAGTATAACTGGTTATGACTTGCAGTGGCTCCCTGATGCTGAGGTGATAAGTGTGAGACATATATCTGACAGCGCTCCAGGTGGTGAGCTGGCTGTTAAAGGAGACCTAGAGGTAACCATAAGTGTGTCAAGCTGCAGTGAATGAGCCCCTCCGTATCTCTTATAGGTGAAACATCCCTACAAAGATCTTGATTATAGACTTAAGATGTCTTGAAGTAACTAATGTATTATTGAAAATGCTTGAAGGCAGTTGCTGTACACTTGGGTGTCTCCACTGCAGTCAGACAAGGTGGTACTGCGGAGTACCAATAAGTGGAGCCAAGTAGTGCAGTCTGCACTGGGTTACATTGATCAAGAATGGAAATGGTTGATGCAATACTTAATATAGTGGCAAGTGATCTCATGGTTCCCTGTGAGGGTGCTTCCAGTAACTGGGTTGTGTGGAAAGCGCTCAGGAGAACTGGTGGAGATTCCAGAGGTCTCTCAATTTGATCTGGTGACACAGAATAATTCTGCTAGTGCAATTCGAGGTGCGGCTGGACAGTGGTTAGTAAATAGTGAAAATACTGCCACACCTGCTAGACCTCAAAAGGAAGGGCCCGGAATAGACATGGCAACAGCAGAGGTTCTGTATACCACCCACAAAGAGGTACGAGTTGATGTACCTGGAGACCCTCTGAATGACAGCACTGATACAATCAGAGAATGTGAAATATGTGATCTGTTAATGATTGGGTACAGTTAACAATCAGATTGTGAAATATGTGATCTGTTAATGATTGGGTACAGCTAACAATGGTATTTATGACTGAGACATTGTGATGAATAAACCAATGGAAATAATGTTAAGCAATGCTGTGTGCTTTGATCAGTGTCATTTGGTGGGACCATTGCCCCTAGAGAGCTGGACAACAGGCAAATTGGAGCAGTGCAAAGGTCTTGTTATGGCTAGTTGCTCGCCTGTGTGTGGTCCCTTCTCGGGTCTGGTCCTAAGAGACACTAAAAGGTATTAATTGTGGAAAAGGTGATTTGTTGCTGAATAATACAGTAAAAGATGGGTTGCTTTTTGAAAGTAACTATGTAAAGTTGAAGGTGTTACGGAGTGTGCCTGGGAATAAGGTTTTGGTTGCTGTGGGTAACCGTGAAAGGATTGATGAATCCAGAGGATTGTTGAAAGTGGTTCAAATGAGAGGGAAAGTGGCTGTGCATTAAACAAAGTGGGTTCCCTACAGCTTCAGGACAGGGAGTTGGGGAGACCGAACAAGAATGATAGTGCACCCTCAGAAAAAGAGAATAGGCCCAAGAACCCCAAGAGGAGAGGGTTTAATGTAAAAAAAATGGCAGAACCCCATTGAGATTCAGGGTAGTGAGGGCCTGGAAACATACCCGGAAAAAGGATTGGGCCTATGTAGCGAACAGCTGGAACAGAGGTGTTCCAACCAATGTGATGGGTTCATATGTTCATCCCCCTACTGGGTCAAAACAAGTAGGGGGGGTATGTAACTTTGTAGGGCCCTGTCACAGGATAAAAGCAGGTAGAAGTGGTATGGTAATGGACACAGGGTCTGCACATGTGCAAAGTACAGAACTGCGGAGTGTAGATTTTGAGTGGAGAAAACTGCTGTTGCAGGTTTCTCCAGATTTTGATATTTCTGGATGGGGCTCCGTAGTTTGGAGATTTCAAAGTGCCTTGGGAGGGAAGAAATCTCCAATCCATTGTCCAGAGTTTGAAGTCAACCACCAAGGTGTGGGCCCAGGTGCACACAGCCCATATAATGATGGTTTGCTGAGAGTTGCAAGGGGGAGTGCAGTGGCTGACATTGTGTCTATGTGTGAGACAGAAGATGTGTGCATTGAAGGGCTCAGTCGCTGTGTGCATCAAAAGAGTTCAATTCTGTGTGCGTTAAAGGAGTCCAAGACTGTGTGACGGGACTAGCCAGGGGTCTGAGAGACCAATACAAGCAGAGGTACTGCTGATCAGCAGGGCTAATGAGGAGTAGCCAGGAGGCTTGGTAATTTGTCATTTCTATTTACAACCGGAGAAGAACCCATGTGGGAAAGCTTATTTTGGACTTTTTTCTTAACTTTTAATAAAAGTGGGCTACCAAGCCCTGAAAAAAGAGTTGCTGACTAGTATGGACTCACTTGGAAAGCATCTACCACTAAAGCTAATCATCCTCCATGTCACAATATGTACAGTAATAATCTTTTCCTCCTGCATAAACAAGGGCATTACCTCAAACTTTCCCATTACCTCCACAGCTTCTCTGGCCTTCTCATATGTATTCCAGCATACCTCAGTCGAAACTAAAGTGACATCATAAATCCTCTGCTGAGGAAAATCCTGCAAACACAATATGTCTCTTACCCTACGGACTGTCGTGGTGGATCTTTTGCTGGAATCTCTTGGCCTAGGGGTAACTTCCTCCTTATATACCGGCTTCACCGTAAAACGCAACGAATCCCGCAATCCTCGGGTCACCATTTTTTGGTACAAAAGTACTTCCCACTACAACCGGGGGGCCCCACAAGGGGAATCCCAGGGAGCTCTCAGAGAATGATTTTTTTTTTTTTTAAGTCCGCGGACATGCGAAAGACAAAAAACGTGCTAGTGCAAAACTAACACAAAAAAGTGCACTTACGGGTGTGCTTTGTCCACCCCCCCCCCGAAGGGGTAGGACCTCTACCCTGATCCCCCGGGACACGAAGCTCCTGACAGAGACTAAGGTTTCCATGTGGTCCACCTAGCCAAAAGGCCTGGCGGACCCCTTTCCTTGTGGCCAGCCTAAACCAGCCACCAAGTACTTGGTAAGGGGGCTCTCCCGAAGAGAAGCCACCCTAGGGACAGGGGAGGAAGGAACCAAAAGACCACACATCCTCCCCCTAGACTTCAGGTTTAGGCCCAAGGACCCACACCTTACAATCCATGAGGAAAAAAACGCACACAAGTGAAAAGTGACAAAACGTGGGAGAAAAAATAATCGAAATAAGTAAAAATAAAGTGGCCGTGCAATTGTGCACTGGCTAGGCCCTGAGGCCCATAGCATAAAAATTGCCCTGGACTTAGCCAAAAGGCCTAGCACTAAAAGGCGCAGTGCAGGAAAAGTGTTTAGAACAGTGACCATGTGCCTTTTCACACATTGGGATCCCACCCCCAAGTGTTACTAGGGGCACGCCTGAGGCGACCACTCTCAGGGGGCATGGTTCTGCGGACTTTCTGCCTCCCTGGTCAGACAAGGTAGATCCATTCAAACCAGGAAGAACTGGGCCCCTCAGGTTTTCCAGGGGGAATTACTCCTGGGCTCCAACAGCCTGTGGGTGCCTTGGTTTCTGTTCCAGCCTGTACTAACCATCAGGACCCCCATCCTACCAGCAGGGGTACTATACAACCAATCATCCCTGCAAGCAGGAATGATGGTGCAGCACCCCTACTGGACACTGATAAGAACAGATACTACACTTGATCTTAGCCAAAAGGCCGAGAAGCGATTGTTCTCTCAGAGAACGATCAGTCCGCACAAATTTTTTTTTAATTCTTTTATTTAAAACGTCAAAAATTATTTACATACATAAATATAAAATACATTTTTCATCAACACAGTAAAAATACAAAATTCACACTTCCAAAATAACACAAAATATCCCCCTTCCCACAAAAAACACATAGACTCTCCCTCGATTCCTTTCCCTTCATCTAGACAATAAATCACACTGCTTTCCCTTCACTGGTTTTCATTCTGAAAAAATAAAAAACAGATTAATATCACACAAAAAATGCACAAACCCCTTTATACCTCCCCCCTTCCTTCATAGCAATATCACACAAAACCTCAAAATCTTTAACCTCCCTTCATAAGAAGAAAACCAACAAAAACCTTTTCCAACCACCACCACCCCTTACCTTAATATACATAATCCCACACCCCCTTCATTATTTATGCGTCCCATCACCCACTCCACCTACTTAATTTCCAGATTTTTTGTGCTTCCTCCAAACCTAATTTTTTACAGTCACAGTATGCGTATAGGTAGAGCCTTCCACGGATCATGGACTTGTACTCCCTCGCACTCAGGTCTTCTTTTCTGAAAATTAATATGTTTCACACATCCCACAAACTCTCTTTCACACAGTTTACTAACATCCACAGCACTTGATCCTCCACCTTTCCCACTTTACACAATCCAAATTTCACAATCTCAACAGACATCCTTTCCACCCCAGACAAACCTTTCACCATCTTTAACAAACATTTCCACACTTCTTTTGCATATCCACATTCCCAGAACACATGCTCCACATTCTCTACACATCTACACCCCTCCCTCGGACATATCTCACTATCAACCATCCTTCTCCTCTGAAACTCTCTCGTCGGCATACATCTGTGAACAATCATCCATGCAACATCTTTCTGTCCACAAGCTCCTTATTACTCACATTCTTCCATACCTTCCTACTTTGTATTTCATTCAGTCTCCCTATCACCTCCATTCCTTCCAAAATTTTCATTACCTTCCTACTTTCACACCATACTACTTTCACCACCCCTTGCAATTCATACCTCCTCATACATCATTCAATTCTCACATAAAACCATGGCGCACCAAAACTTACCGGCTTCCTCAAATCACTCTCATACAACTTATATTTTCTTAGTACACTCCCACTTGCATATCTCAACATGCAACCTGCCAAACTCTCTTTCCCACTTATCCGTATTCACATACTCACATATTTTACAGCCAAACATCTTTCAATATTCATCACACCTTTTCCTCCATTCGCCTTCACTTTCACCACCTTCTCGATGACCATACGAACGAAAAGCACTCTATTATTTTTTTTCAAAACTCTGTCAGGAGCAGGAAATACAGCATATAAATACAATAATATTGGCAATATAACCGCCTTTAACAATGGAGGGGAAATCCTTAATAATAAAGTCCTTAAGGACCAGAATCCTATTTTTTTTCTTTACTTTCTCATACACCTCTTCCCAACTTTCTCTACCATACAAGTCCACATCGAATTTCACACCCAGAATTTTTTTACACTTCCCTTCCATCCACATTCCTCTTTATCATTCCATTCCCCAAAAAACGTACACTCACTCTTTTGCATATTTATCCCAAAACCACTTACTGAACAAAAATTTCCCATTAACAATTTTACCCTCCTTAAACCAGCTATACTTCTACACACAACTGTAACATCATCCATATATCCTATTACATTTAAACTCCTTCCACCACTCCCAGGTATTTCTACACCCCTTAGAAATTTATCTTTCATCAACATTCGCAACAACGGCTCAAACACACACACGAACACGACAGAGGACACCCCTGCCTTACACCTGCTTTTATATCCACTTCCTCTGTCAACCAACCATTCACCTGTACTCTACTTATCATTTCTTTATATAAACACTTCATCCATCCCATCAGCCACCCCCATTTTGCTTAACACACTAAACAAACTCATGCGATACTCTATCATACGCTTTCTCAAAATCCACTGCCAACACTGCTTTCTCTCTTTACTATACCACAAACCATCTCTCAAACCAATCAAACTCTCAGCAATCTTTTTTTGATTGAAAAAGATACTTTATTACATAAGTATAAAAAAACATGATACTTGTTCTCGGGGTACATCTCACCCTATACTGCGACGCAGCGCACCACATTGCAATATAGTTCCAAGCATACGATAAATACATTCAATAAATACATTCACTCAGCGGTATGATGCCTGACGTGATGTGCGTGGCGGACGAATCCCCAGACCATCACGTCATGCATAACGCCGCTTACCCCGAGACCATAGCATCCTAAAACAAATGACATTTCCTACCATTACAGAGTCATGCAAAATATGGATGTTACACTTTAAAATAAGCATCGGGTGTGTGGGGGGGAAGGGGAAAAAGAAGGGGACACAGGCCCGAAGCTTTATTGAAGGGACAAAGACACGCAAGGGGGAGTAGGGGAGATCTTCAGACGTCCTCTTCCTCAAAGTCCATCAAGGTATAGTCTCTGAGCAGACTGAGGATCAGTCTGCGGCAGTCCACAATGGACATCCTCTCCCGCTGGTGGATGAGGCGCTTCCTGGCGCACCATAAAGCGTCCTTAAAACAACACAGCACCCGCCAGGCGCTGTCAATGTCCTCCAGAGAAAAAGTTCCACAGAAAAGTCCATTCAACACCCCAAAGTGTGTGATGGCTGTCTGTGGTACAAAGGCCTTAAGTTTAGGTTCCAGGGCCCTCAACAGGTCCTGAGCAAAAGAGCGCTCCCAGAAAACGTGATGAGACGTTTCCTCGTGGATGATGCAGAAGGGGCAGTGTCTGTATCTGCTCAGGTTCCTGGCATGCATAAATGTCCTGAGAGGCAACCCCCCTTGGATTGCCATCCATGCCAGGTCCTTGTGCCTGTTGGTGAGGATGTTTGAAGAAACATTCCTCCAGACCACCTTGCAGGTGTCTGAAGGCAGGCCTGGAACAGACTCCAAAATGTCGCTTGCTCTGATGAGCTTGTAGATTATCTTCGGTTTTCACAAGTCAGGCTTGACTCCCTGTAGCCCCTGCTCCTTGATAAACTTGAAGGTATCCAGGTAGTACCAAGGAGTGTCCCAGTTGTAGGGGATGGAACTGTCCCAATTGTCCCATCCGAGGGACCTCCAGAGAGGCAACAGGAAGAAGCGTGACATTGGGTTCCCGCCAGAGTCCATAATCCTTTTGGGCAAAGTTCTGCGGATGCAGTTGCAGGCAAAGAACATTCTCAGTTGGGTGGCGATGTCGGGCACGCCCTTACCGCCCTTGAGGGGTTCCTTGAACATGACTGCCTGCTTCACTCTGTCCATCTTGGAGCCCCAGATGAAGTGAAACACCGCCCTGGTGATGGCCTTACAGGTGTTGACCCGAGGGGGCCAGGCCTGGGCGAGGTACTGCAACACAGGGAGAATCTCGCTGCAAAGTACCAGTGTCTTCCCTTCGATGGTGAGGTCTCTGAGGCTCCAAAGTCCAAATTTTTGTCGCATCTTTGCCAGTCTCTCCTCCCAAGACTTCAGGGCTGCGCCCTCGGCACCAAACCAAACTCCCAGGATTTTCATGAAGTCTGTCTTGATGCCAAAGGGCATGAACCACTTTCCGAAGAGCATGACTTCCAACTTCCCGCAGTTGACTTTTGCCCCCAAAGCTTGGCCGAAGTCCTCGCAGGTCTGGACGAGCAGGTCGATGGAGCGCTGGTTGGCACAGAACACAGTCACGTCGTCCATGTAGAGCGAGCACTTCACTTCCCTTCTGTCTGGTCCCGGCGCGGTGATTCTCCCGATCTCTGGATTCCGTCTGATGCATTCGGCGAAGAGCTCTATACAGCAAACAAAAAGCAGAGGTGAAAGAGGGCAGCCTTGTCTGACCCCGGAGAGGACCGGGAAGGGGTCAGTTTTCCAGCCGTTCACCTGCACCGAACTACAAATGTCATTATACATGATGTCAACATATGAACAAAACATTTCCCCGAGACCAAACCTGCGCAGGGCTCTGCACATAAACCCATGGGAGACACGGTCAAAACCTTTTCCTGATCAAGACTGACCAGGGCCACGTGCACACGGTGGTCCTTGATGTATTGGACCGTGCCCCGGACGAGCGCTAGGCTGTCCGCAATCCTGCGGCCAGGAATGCCGCAAGTCTGATCCGGGTGGATGATCTGTCCGATGACGGCCTTTAGCCTGTTAGCCAGGACTTTGGCGAGGATCTTGTAGTCCACGTTCAGGAGAGAGATGGGACGCCAATTTTTCAAGTCACATCTCTCCCCCTTACGCTTGTACAAGATCGTGATCATCCCCTCCCTCAACGAAGGAGGCATCCTGCCCTCCACCACCATCTCCTCGTACAGCTCGAGCAGGTCCGGGCCTACGAGGTCCCACAGCGCTACATAGAGCTCTGCTGGGAGACCGTCGCAGCCCAGGGTCCTGCCCCGCCTAAAGGATTTAGCGGCAGAGTGCAGCTCCTCCAACGTCAAGGGGGCATTGGTGGCCGACAAACCTGCAGGATCAATAGTGTTAGTGATACCTGACAAGAATCTGTCGGCTGCTGACGTGTTTGTTTCTTTGGGGGAGTAGAGGTCGGTGTAGTAGTCGCTGACCACTTCCATCACGGCCTCCTTCCCTTCTGGAGTGTTCCAGTCTTGTCGCGCAGCTCCGACAGGGGTGTGTGTCCCGAGAAGCGATCATTCTTCCAGGCACAGCACATGCTTGCTCTTCTCCCACCATCTTAGCCACCAACACAGCAGCCCTTCTATAGGCTGAACGTATGCTTCTCACGTTTAGTGAGCAAACCCTCAGCCGCACCATCAAAATTAGGCATGTTCAAAAGGCATAGCTGTCATCTCTCAGGGCACTCTTCCTCTGGACCTTGTCCTTTCACTTGTCTGGGGAGGTTCCTCTGATTTTACCCCCCTCATGGCGGTTTCAGGCTTTTTTGCCTTTGCTTTGGCCGGTTTTTTGAATCCCGTGACCTCCTGGAAATTCTCCACCTGGCCTGAACTGGCGAAGGACTGGACAGATGTATCAGACTCCTCAGCCTGCTCAACACTTTCAGGCTCCACACTGCTCGGAAACTCCTCGAGGGAAGGGGACTCAGGACTCTTCCTCTTCAGAGACGCAGTCTGGTCCATCTCCTCCACGTGGCCTACCGCCTCCTCTCCCTCTGCAAGCAGAGTTTCAGGGACACATCCCCTCTTCTCTGGTCCCTTCCTTGGGAGGATCCAGAGAGGCAACTTCCGCAACAGGGGTACTCACCCTGGGGACCACACCCCTTGCCACGTCGGCATATGAGATCTGTGCCTGCTGTGCTCCAAAGGTCTCACTGACACCGCCATCTGCACCGGAGCTTTCCGCCCTTTCTTGTGCCACTTTAGGGCACTGTCTCGCAAGGTGAGACTTGCCGCCCCTCAGGGCACTCCGCCATCCTATGCCCTGCTTTATAGCAGTTTCGGCAAACCTGCTCGATTGTGCATGCCTCCTTAGTGTGCCTGAAGACAAAGCAGGTCCTACAGAATTCAGGCTGACCGGGGAACCATAAATAGCCACGGTTGCTCCCTATCGAGAATGCCTGCGGGGGGTGCCTCACCCCCCCCCCCCCCCCAACCCCACCTAGGTCAGCCTTCAATTGCGCCCAGAACCACCTGTGGCCATTGAATGTACTAAATACATTGGTCATCTTTGTGCCAGGAGACACATCGCAATATAAAGGCCCGAACTTCCTCATTCCGCACAAATGGGTTGTACATGTGTACAGTTACCGGGACCCGCTACTTACTCTCGCTGCACCTAAACGTAATGCCTTCCAGCAGCGGGTCCCCTTCCTTCTCACTTTTCCGAAGCAAACATGTCTGCAGGTCCTCCTTCCAGAAAGTTACATAAAAGAATCCATTCACCGGGAAACACTGCACGCAAAAAAATCTCGCGCCATTCCAAAAAGCTCCTCGATCACCTTCTGCACGAAATGCAGACCAACTTCAGAGCGCTTCTGCTCGGTCACGACCAGCCTCAGCGTGTTAGGAGCATCTGGCATGCCAGACCCAATTCTTCTGCCCTAACTTACCACGGACGTGGTAAGGGATCACTCTCACTAACCTCCGGCAGCGTCCTGACCAATAGCAGCATGGGGTGAACCCGAAGGAAAACACCCAAAGGCCGATCGGGACTGGTGCCTTCAGAAATCGCTTCTTGGCCTTTTGGCTAAGATCAAGTGTAGAATCTGTTCTTATCAGTGTCCAGTGGGGGTGCTCCCGACCATTCTAGCTTTGCGGGGATGGTTGTTGTATAGTACCCTCACTGGTATGATGGGGGTCCGGAAGGCTGAACCGGAGGGACAGAAACCAGGGAGCGCCATGATGAGCTCTGGGGCCTTGGGAGTAATTCCTCTGGTGAAGCTGGAAAGACCCAGTACCTCCTGATTCGGACGGATGTACCTTGGTCTGGCCTGGGGCTGGGGACGCAAAAAGTCCGCAAACTCAGTGCCCCCTGGGGAAGACGCTCTCAGGGGTGTCACTAGTAACACTTGGGTGTGGGACCCCACGGTGTGAAGATGACACATGGCCACTGTTTTTCACTTCTTTTTGCACAGCGCCCTAAGGACCAGGGCAATTTTTGCTACAGGCCTCAGGGCCTGGTCTGTGCACAATTTGGCACAGAACCACTTTTTTATTTTTTCTTTATCTTTATTTATTATGCACTCCCACGTTTCTCACTTTTTCTGTTACTTATGCGTGTGTTTTCACGGATGGAGGGTGTGGGTCCTCGGGCCTGCCCTGAAGTCTAGGGGGAGGATGTGTGGCCTTTTGGTTCCTTCCTCCCCTGATCCCTAGGGGGCTTTTCTTCGGGAGAGCCCCCTGACCAAGTACTGTGTGTCTGGCTTCGGCTGGACACAAGGAACGGTGGTCCACCAGGCCTTTTGGCCAGGAGGACCAATTGGGAACCTTGTCCCCGTCAGGAGCTTCGTGCCCCGGGGGATCAGGGTAAGCTGTCCAAGCCCCTTCAGGGGTAGGACACAGCACACCCTTAAGTGCACTTTTTCGTGTGGTGTTTTGCACTTGCACATTTTTTGTGAACACTTACGGGTTTTTACGTTTATAGTTGCACGATTGCGGACTTAAAAAAAAAAAAAAAAAGCGTGCAACTATAACGAAAAAACCCAATAAGTGTTCACAAAAAAGTGCAAGTGCAAAACACCACTCAAAAAAGTGCACTTAGGGGTGTGCTTTGTCCTTCCCCCAAAGGGGATGGACCACTACCATGATCCCCCGGAGCACAAAGCTCCTGACAGGGACAAGGTTCCCATTTGGTCCTCCTGGCCAAGAGGCCTGGTGGACCACCATTCCTTGTGTCCAGCTGAAGCCAGACACTCAGTACTTGGTCAGGGGGCTCTCCCAAGGAGAAAACCCCCTAGGGACAGGGGAAGAAGGAACCAAAAGGCCACACATCCTCCCCCTAGACTTCAGGGCAGGCCCGAGGGGACACACATAAGTAAAGAAAAAAAGTGACAAAACATGGGAGGTGTAATAAATTAAATAAATAGAAAATAAAAAAGTGGTCGTGCCAAATAGTGCACAGACCAGGCCCTGGTCCTAGCCAAAAGGCCTGGTCCTAAGGGCGCTGTGCAAAAAAAGTTTAAAAACAAGTGACCATGTGCCATTTTCACACAGTGGGGTCCCACACCCAGGTGCTACTAGTGGCACCCCTGAGGCGACTACTCAGGGGGCACTGGTTTGCGGACTCTCTGCCTTCCCGACCCCTGGCTAGACAAGGTAGATCCGTCCAAATCAGGAGGTACTGGGCCCTTCTGATGTTCCAAAGGGGAATTACTACCAGGCCCCAGCAACATGTGGGCATCCCGGGTTCTGTTCCCCCCGTAATAGCCATCTGGACCCCCATCATACCAGCAGGGGTACTATACAGTCATCCCCGCAAAGCTAGAATGACCATGAAGCACCCCTACTGGACACTGATAAGAACAGATACTACACTTGATCTTAGCCGAGAAGCGAGGGGTGCACATTTTTTTTTTTTTTTTTTTTTATTGAAAAATATACTTTATTTACAGAAGTATAAAAAAACCCCACAATATTCGTAATGGGGGTACATCTCACCCTATACTGCGACGCTACAGATTTTTTTTTAAATTCTTTTATTTAAAAGTTTCATAAAATCAAACATGATACAAAGTAATAATTCTTCAAACAAAAATGTACATTATACAAGCCAGTAAAAAAAAAAATTTCAAAGCAATTTACACAAATTCATATTTATATAATCCCCTCACTCCCTTTATTAACACACCTTCCCACCCCCTCCCCAAAACAAATTCCCCACAAATACATTCCCTTCCACCACCACCCCACATTTACATATGCAAATATAGTCGCTTCCCTCCTCCCTCCACCGATCCATCTATGGAAAAAACAAATAGATGTTAGAACATCAAAAAAGAGAAATATGAAAGTGAGCGCTCTCTCAGTAGCAGCCAATGCACTCAAAGGTAATCACAGTTAAACCCTAATAATACACAAATAAATATAGGAGTGCGGCGCTAATGAATATATGTCTCAGATGATCTAAAACACAATATGATGTATAAGCAAAAAATCAGTGCATCAAATAAACCAAATAATAAATAATGTCCAAATAAAAGTCCAAATAAAATGAATTGAAATAAAATGAACGCAGGATCTTGCATAAAAGATAAAAGAACCAGGATCCAACGGTAAAAATGCGCACTCACCGGACGCACTATGGAAAAGCGCATATGTAGTATGACCTTTAGGAAACCTTCATCATCTGGAGACGGTGGATAGCCATCCAGGAACAAGTGATCTCTGTGTAATGGACAATTTCAAATCCAGGAATCCCTTTAGAAATTGGATGACTAATGAGTGAGGAACTCCCTCCGGTGGTGAAGATAGGTAATTCCTGAAATATGTTAGCTCCAGATGGGAGCCAAAAAATCTCTCATAGTGTAGTAAGTAAAAAGTATTTATTCAAAAATAAGTATCATAAAAGCAAGGCAGAAACACTGTGACAGTCAAACATGAAAAAACTGAAGTGTAACTGACCCAAAAGTAAAATGGCCGCCGGGCCTCCCCGTGGCTCCAGGCGGCTAGATGTCACGCTCTGCTGGCTCCTCCTAAGGCCTTTCGTGCTCCAGCACATCATCAGAGGGGAGGCCAACCTCTCATATGTTAATTTCTTTAACCCTGTCAATCCCTCCACCATCCTCCACAAACTCTTCCATACTTCTTTCACAAATCCTCACTCCCAGAACAAATGATACACACTTTCATTCATCCCACATCCTTCTCTCGGACACACCTCACTATCAACCATTCTCCTTCTTCTCTGGAACACTCTCGTAGGCAAACACCTATGCACTACCATCCAAGCCACTTCACCAAATCTTTACTACTCACTCTTTTCCACACATTCTCACATTCCACTTCACTCAATCCACCTATCAACTCCATTCCTTCCCTCTTATCCATCAGACCCATCACTCTCTTACCTTCACACCACATCTCTTTACTTAATCCATCCAATTCATACTTCCTTATGCCCCTCTCAATTCTAGCATAGACCCATGGGGCATTAAAACACACAGGCCCATGCAGATCACACTCAACTTACATTTCCTCAACACACTTCCCCCTAAATACCTCATCATACATCCAGCCATACTCTCCTTCACAATCTTCACACACCAACTAATATACTTCACCACCAAGAATCTATCAATACTCACCATCCCCTTACCTCCATTCAATACCGTCTCCACAACCTTTTCTCTCTTAGATGACCAAAAAAAAGTGTAGCAAATTTTAATAATTTTCTTCAGCACCCTATATGGTGCTGGGAATACCACATACAAAAACAATAAAATTGGCATAATTACAGACTTGATCATTAGTACCTTACCCTCCAGGGATAATGTCTTTAAGGTCCAAAATGACACTTTCTTTTGCACCCTCCATCTCACCTCTTCCCAACTCTCCAATCCAAATCATTATTAAATTTCACACCTAGCACCCTCACCCCACCTACACACTCCTTCCATCCCCATTGTCTCCCATCATTCCACTCTCCAAAACTTACATACACTCTTTCCTTCATTAACACTAAACCCACTTGCCATACAAAACACATTCACCAACAATTTTACCCTTCTCAATCCTTCACCACTCTTACAAATTACCGTGACATCATCCATATATCCAATCACACTTAGAAACTTTCCCCCACTCCCAGGCACTTCTACATCCCTCACCAGCTTATCCTTTACCAACATTCTCAACAAAGGCTCAATCGCACATACAAATAAAACCGGAGACAATGGGCATCCCTTTCTCACACCTGACTTAATCCTCACCTCTTCTGTCAACCATCCATTCACCTGAACTTTACCTCTCATTCCTTCATACATACACTTAATCCATCCAATCATTTTTTCAGGCACTCCCATCTCCTTTTAGCACTCTAAACATATATACATGCACCACTCTATTATAAGCTTTCTCAAAATCAATCGTTAACACTGCCATCTTCTGCTTCCTCTCCTTACACCACCACAATCCATCTCTCAAACACACCAAACTTTCAGTTATAGTTCTACCCGGCACCGCACATACCTATTCATCACCAACCATTCCTTCCACTACATGTCTCAATCTATCAGCCATCATTTTTGCAATAATTTTGTAGTCAGTATTTAATAATGAAATCGGCCTCCAATTTTTTAAATCATTCCTATCCCCTTTCTTATAAATCAGCACCATCACACTCTCACACATAGATCTTGCCAATCTCCCATACTCCAACACTTTTACGCACACTTCAAACACATCCTTACCTATAGCATCCCAAAATGTATTATAAAAATCCACTGGGAGTCCATCGCTCCCCGGTGATTTACCTTTTTTCATACTTTTCACACACCTTTCAATTTCTTCCATACTCACATTCTCCTCCAGCCACTCCCTATCTTCCATTCCCAATCGTGTCTTAATATCATCCAGTACTTCTCTCTCAACTCTTTCATCTCTCTCCCTTTCAGCATATAATTCAGAATAAAATTTACGCACTTCCTCTCTCACTATCATTCCCATTCACTATATTCCCATCTTCATCCAATACATTCTTCATATCCATCCTCCCATCAAACACTTTTTTAAAGAAAAAACTAGAACATTTTTCGTCTTTTTCTCTAATTACGCACTTAGCCTGCATTACAAGATTCTTCCCTTTATTCTGCATGCATTCATTCACTTTCGCTCTTGCTTCCACTAATTCATTCTCCACATCCTCACCCAATTTTCTCAATTCCTCAAGATTTGCCAACCTTCATACAATTCTCTCTCCTTGCTCTCTCACATCCTTTCTTTATAAAAAATAATTTTGTACGACCTTTCACCCATTCCCACCATTCAATCACACTCTCAAAATCACCCATTCTCCTCCTTAATTTTTTAAATATACATACATACTCCTTTCTCACTTCTTCATCCTCCAATAAACTCACATTCAACTTCCACACCCCCTCCCATGCACACTCACCTTTTATACTCACCACACATCCAATCCAGCCATGGTCCGTGAAAGGCTCCCTTCTCACTGAAAAATCCTCCGCCTTCAGGTTCCTGGAAGCAAAGCAGAAATCAATTCGGGACTCCACATTTCCATTCCCACTGAAAAATTTGAACCTCCCTCTCTCCCGACGTCCACAAACTGAAACAAATCCAACATATCTCTTAATTCCTTCCCAGACTTATCTACACCACCCCATCCCTATCCCCATCCCTTATAATACAGTTAAAATCACCCACCACCAAAGTTGGTTCCCTTCCACCAAAAAATAATTTCAGTTTATTAAATAAAATGATTCTTCCTTGTCTATTTGTAGGGGCATAGACACAAAACAGTTTAAAAATCACCCCTCCCTCCTCAAAATACACCAAACCACCCTCCCCTTCTCAATATGAATCACTTTTGTGATTCTGAACCTATTTCCCTTAAACAGAACTGCCACCCCCCTATTTTTTTCCCCACAGAGTGACCATACAGCCTGTCCATACTCCCATTTTTAGCGATTTTTGGCTCCTCACTTAGATTACAATCCTGCACGCACAGGATATCCCAGGTGCTTGCAGCAAAAAACTTAAAAATTGCTGCTCTCCTCCATGCAGACCTCAGGCTGCGTACATTCAATGAGGATATGCCAAACTTCATCAATTAATTTTAAGAGGGTTGAACCAAACCAACAAGGTGCTAGGTTTTATCACCTTTTTTTGCTCTACCCCTTGACTGCCCCCTTGCAGCCTTCTTTGTTTTTGGGGACTCCTCCCTCTTAACCCCCTTCATTTTGGCCCCAGACGCTTTCTTCTGGCTCCCTTGGTACCCCATTACAGCCTGCAGATCCTCCACATGGCCAGAGCTGGCAAAGGACTGTATTGAACTGTTTGACTCCTCCGCCAGGTCAAACTGCGAGGCTGAACTCTGGAACTCCTCAATATTTCCTGCAGGGGAGAGGGCCGCAGACCTCTCTTTTTTCCTCTTTAGAGAGCCTGTGGTTTGGTCCATTGTTTCCACCTCTTCCAGCACTTTACTAGGACCTTCTCCTCCTCCTACAGTGTCCTCTTCCAAGCGTTCCCCCTCAGCCAGAAGGGTCCCGGGAACACCTCCAGATGAGGAGACCCTACTCACCCGGGCCTCATCAGGGAACCCCTCAGGACCTGAGGTCTCCGGCTCATCTCCTGCCATTGCAGCGAGGGCCTGGCCCAAAGCCTCCAGGGGGTCACTGCAGATCTTACTGCCCCCAACAACCTCTGCATAAGAGGCTTTTTTCCCTGAGGTCTGATATTTTCCTCGCCTCCACCACCTGTGGAGCTACCTTGACCTGGAGCCTCATTTTCTGCACCTTGCTGGTGCACCGTGGGACATTGTCGCGCCACATGGTTCTCCTTCCCACAAATGTGGCATTTCCGCCCTTCCGTACAGTCAGCAGTCCTATGGGTGGTCTTATAACAGTTAAGGCATACCGCACTGACATTGCACTGCTCTTTTGTGTGGCCGAAGGTGTAGCAAACACGGCAAAACACTGGCTGTCCTGGGTACCATAAATAGCCCTTGTTCGGCCCAATAGAAAACGCCTGGGGTGGGTGCATTGTCCCTCCAATTCCTCCTATGTCTGCTTTAAAACGAACCCAGAACTTTCTATGCCCATTGAACGTTCCAAAAATGTTGGTTTGGTTCACTCCTCCCGAAACCACATCACAGTATCGCATCAGGAACGCTCTGATCTCTTCCTCCCAAGCGAACGGGTTGTACATATGTACAAAAATTGGAGTGCGCTGCCGGTCCTCTCTACACAAGAACGTCACGTCCTTCAATAATGGGTCCTCCGCCTTCTCCGCTTGTCGCAACCAACATGTCTGCATATCAGCTTTCGTCCAGAAGGTCACATCATAAAAACCGCTGGACAGAAAGCACTGCACGCAAAAAATGCTCTCACAAGCCATGCCCAATAATTCCTCAAAACACAGACTTCTGCACAAAGTACAAACCAACATCCGCCCTACGAGCCTCACCGACAACCAGTCGCACTGTGTTTGGAGCCACCATCCTGAGACCATCGCACCACACTCGGTCCCCAAAAGGAAAGGTGGGTTAGGGATCACAACTCGTTGCCTGGGGACTAATCCTCGGGCCAATAGCAGCAAGGGGGGGCCCTCTGAAAAGGGACGCTCCCCCCAAGGCCGACCGTCGGGTACCCCAGGCACCTTCTGGCTGAGAGTCAAGGAGCCAAATTTTTTTTTCTTCTTAATGCCTATTCAGACTGAATCACTGACACAACTCGTTAAACAAACCGAATCTGCTCAGCGTTCTTTGCATCATCTCAGGCACCAACGTATCAAAAAGTCACATAAAAACATTTTTTACACTTTATACATCCCCTCCCCCACCCCCCCACATTCCATACCCCATCCGCCTCCTCTTTCCCCAACCTGCTCCTTTTTAACTCCAACACCAACTTAGCCATACACCACTTTACACATTCTACTTCAGACAATATCACTTTCTTCCTGTACAGCAAACACCTCACATCCCACACTACTTCCTTCACCACAGCAGAAACAATATGCATCTTTCTTTTAACATCCCTCTCACCACCCACCAGTCCCAAGACTCCAGCCGCAAACGGGATGTGCTTCACCCCCACCACCCTTTCCACAAAACCATTCACCAACCTCCATACCTCCTTTGCGATCTCACACTCCCAGAAAACGTGTCTCTCAGTTTCACAACCTCCACAACCTTCCCTTGGGCACTGGTCACTCCTCACCAAATCCCTAGCTTTAAGGAAAGCCAGTGTAGACAAACAATTGTGTAGTGTAAGCCACACAATTTGCTTCTGCTTATTGGTCACTCCTGTTATTGACAAACTCCTCCAACACACTTCCGCCCATTTAGAACTCAAGCCTCGCACATTAGATACCACTTCCCCTCTCCGCAACCACTTCCACAATGATTCTTTTTTCATAGCATTCTGCCCCAGCTCACCTAATTTATTTTCCTCAAAGAACACCTTCATGCCCAGGTAATATGCCAGCGACAACAGTGACAGTGGTTTTCTAAAATCTCTTCTGCACCATCCCCACCTCACCACCGCCCACCCAACCAAATACCATTAGGCACGCCGTCTTCCCTCCTCCCATAAAGGCTTTAAAATGGGTCAACCACCACTGCACCTTCATAAATAATTCAATATTTGGAAAACCATAACCTCCTGCACCGCTATCCTTCATGACGGTTTCTCTCGGAATCTTTTCCATCTTCGCCCCCCAAAAAAACATGAAAAGCATCCTCGTCACCTTCTTCACCATTCGTTTATTTGGAGCAAAGATCACTCCGAAATACACTAATAATGGCAGGATACACGCCTTTACTATCACAGTCTTCCCCGTAAAGGACAAGTTCCTCAATTTCCAAAGGCCCAGCTTTTTCTCTATCTGCACCACCCCCTCCTCCGCATTCTTTTGACAGCACAAATTTCGGGAGAACTGCACCCCTAACACTTTCATCTGCTCCACCACTTCCACTTTCCCTCCCACGACATCGCACGACCCACTCAAGGCGCACACTTGACTCTTCCCCCAATTCACTTTCAGACCTGACATACATCCGAAAATGCTCAACAACAATTCCGCTCTCAGCAGATCTCTCCTGGAGCTACACACAAATGCAGTGTCATCCATGTAACATATCACTTTAACATTATCATTGTCACCTCCCGGCACAAACAAGCCCCTAAACACCTTGTCCTTCACATGCTGCAGCAAAAGTTCCATTACGCATATAAAGATAATAGGGGACAGGGGGCACCCCTGCCTCACTCCTGATCTTATCTCAACAGGTTCCATCAGGTTCGCATTCACCAAAATTCTACTACTGACTCCCCTGTATAAACACTTCACCATCTCCACAAAGGCAGTCGGCAACCCCATCTTCTGTAATACCATAAACAAAAACTGGTGCGATACTTGGTCATAGGCCTTTTCCAAATCGAAACAGGCCACCGCCAACGGCGTGTTGTTACTTTGGGCGTAATAAATCAAGTCTCTTAGTAGAATCAAATTATCCGTCACCCTCCTACCCAGCACCGCACATGCCTGACCATCCCCCACCACCTTGTCAATAATCGCCCGCATCCTACCAGCCAACATTTTTGTCAACAGCTTGTAGTCACAATTTAACAGCGTGATTGGCCGCCAATTTTTCATATCCTTGGGGTCTCCTTTCTTAAACAATAAGGTGATCACCCCTTCCTTCATTGACCGGGATAACATCTTTCCTGCCATACAACACTGAATTACCTCCACTACATGCTCCTTCAATACCTTCCAAAATCTTAAATACAATTCCACTGGAATTCCATCCCCTCCTGGTGTCTTATTTTTTCTCATTCCCTTCAGGGTGTCCTCCACCTCCTTTTCCGTCACAGGATCCACCAACATTCCACCATCTTCCTCACCCAATCCTCCTTCCAGGATCTCACAATACTTCTCAACCTCCTCATCAGAGACGCTTCCTCCCACCTTGTACAAATCCCCATAGAAATTTCTCATTGCATCTTCCATCCTTCCTCCTTGCACTTCTTCCCCATCCATCACAGAAGCAATCACTTTCTTCGGCCCATAGGCCTTCTTAAAAAAGAAACAAGAGCAACTTTCTCCCTCCTCCATTTCCTCCACTTTTGCCCTAAACACAATACCTTCCCCCTGCTTCTTCAGAAACAGATTCCGCTCCTCCCACGCCTCCTTTATTTCCTCCTCCACCCCCAACCTCTTGCATTTGAACAAGAACAGTAACTTAGAAAGGATTCTCTCCTCCTCTTCTTTCCTCTTCCTAGCACCTTCTCTCCCCTTCTTCTGAAAGAAGGTCCTAATACGTGCCTTTGCCCAATCCCACCAGGACAGCACATTATCAAACTCCCCTTTCCGGCATACCAATTTCCCAAAAAACACCTCAAATTGTTCACAAACCTCCTTCTCCAATACAGTACAATTCAGCTTCCACACCCCTCCACCGAGACTCACCCCAACTTCTAAATCAAACAATCCTGTAAGCAACACATGATCCGAGAAAGTTACCGGATCTGTTCTATAACCAGTCACCTTCATCTTAGGAGAACAAAAAATAAAGTCAATCCTGGACCTCACTGACCCTTTATCGGAATTAAATGTGAAAAGACACCTTCCCTCCTTCCACTTCCACAGCGACATCCTGAAGATGGAAATCACCTACCACCTCATTCAGGAGTTTGGACAACACATCCATCCCCCCCTCCTCCCTTGTCTATCCTCCTTCCTCCGTACACAATTGAAGTCACCCACCAGGATCGTAGGCAATCTCCCAGGCACCCAGAGCTTTAAGGTTTCAAGAAACACAACCCTCTCCTTTTTTTCTGCCGGAGCGTAGCAATTTATTAGTCGCACCTTCTTCCCGAGCACATCCAATACTGCCACCTGCATTCTCCCCGGGATCACAATCTCATGCAATATGCACAACACATTCTTGTTTTTAATTAGGATACCCACCCCCTCACTCCTGGACGTACACACTGGTGACCACAATGCTGGCCCCAGCTCCCACTCCCCTTCAGGGGCTCTTTCCACTCCACACTCCTGTACACATCACATCCACATTAATCTTTTTCAGGTGCTCAAAAACCACCGCCACCCAGAACAGATACTCCGCACATTCACAGAATTCACTATAAACACCATTATTAAATGGAAATATATCATTCTCATGTCAGCCATAATCAATCAATTTACAGGTGTTCCACAGGTGTACACATTCTTTCCACTTGCACTGCCTACATTACCATGCTGTCTTCTCCTAAGAAAAGGAGGATTGGCGGACTCCACATCAGAATCCCCATCAAAACCACCAGGCAGACCACCCTGACTGCCCCCACCAGGATCATCCACCCTCGCCCCTTTTGGATGAGGACAAGAATGGTCCCGCCACCTCTCCAGAGGAGACAACCAAGCGCTGCCCACACTCCACACTCTCATCGCTATCCACTCCCTCCATGTCATCTTCCTTTTCACTGTCCGACAGTTCGGCCAGTAGTGCCGCAAATCTCCCCAGACTACCAAGCACAGAAAACAAACTCTCCACCTGTCGTCCCACAGTTTTTTCTTCCTGCCGAGAGGGCAAGGAGTCTCCACTTCCTCCACCCTCTAGTCATCTTGCCAGACCGCTCTCCTCCGTGCGGTATTCGACTCCTTTTCCCGCCACAGCTTCACCAGGGTGAGCACTAACGCCGCCCGCCAGAACCCCGGCAGCGGCACCAGCGTCACGTGTCCCCTCCACTGTTCCCGGCCGGTCTACAGGTACAGCTTCATTAGCCAGGCGCTCCAGGATGAGGACAGCAAAGTCCGCTACCGCGGGGCTCTCGCTCTCCCCCTCCTCCCGTCGCAACCTTCTCGGCTTCCGCTGTTCCTTAAACATTCCACCGGACTCCAGCCGCTTCACAATCTTCTCCTCCACGACACTGCTCCTCTTTGCCTCGAAGTACTCCTCGCACTGTCTGGCAAGATGTCCTGCTTTCCTGCAGATGTCGCATACCTTTCTCTCCCGACACTCTTTGGACGGGTGTCCCATTTGGCCACAAAATCTGCACTTTGGAGTCTGCTCACACTCCTGACTTGTATGGCCATACACATAACACTTCCTGCAGTAGCTGGGCTGCCCCGCATAAAAAAGGAACCCCCTCTCACCACCAATATTAAATACTGCAGGGGGTCTTCTTACGCCACCCACACACCCCTCATCCTTATAAAAGCGCCCAATAAATCTATACTTTCCAGACCATATTCCAAATTTGTTCATTACTTTGTCCCCTCCTTTGAGCTCTTCGCAATAAGATCTTAAAAAGGCTCTTACCAGATTAACATCCGCAAAAGGGTTATACAAATGTACTATAATGACCTTCTCCTCTTGCATGAACAGGGGGACAACATCAAATTTCTTCACAATTTCGTGTAGCGATACCCCCGAAAGGGCTGCTTAAGTTTGTTCACTCCGCCACTCTTCCTTTCAACCCCAAGAACTGTCTCAGCCCACACTGGCACACCTGGCAATAGTGTAAGTGCAAGGACCAATGAAAAGCACACACTTTATAATAAAACACAGAGATCAGCTTTACTGTAGACCTCTATGGGAAATAATAAACATTAACAACCAGTATATGTTAGGAGAATCAAGAAAACAACAAATACTGTGACGGAAAGCAATATAACTCACTTTTACACTCGGGCTGCTTTCAGGGGATTCCAACCATGAATAACCCCAAGAGCAGAGGCAAACACTTAAATGGCAACCTCAAAGTGGATTTAACTCCTCTTCATAAATTTGGCCCCGTGATGTCCAAGCAGGAGGAGAGCAGAAGAATGACTCCCTGTTGTGTCAGACTTCTCCCTTCTAAACCCCGACACCATGACCCCAATAGGAAAACACTGTACCCAAATGATGCTTAATAGCTACTTTCAAGGTAAAGCTATTCCCTCACACACCATGCAATATAGAGGCCTGACTACGCATGCGCGTGCACGTATGGCACCAGTAACTTCAGTCTCTTTGTAACTGGATGAATGTTGGGATCTTCAGCTAGCCACTTTCAATGGTGCACCTAAACTCCTTAAACACTTAAAGTGTAATTGTAATCCTGTGGCAGTATTTGTATAGCAAAGTGAACACGGTGTCTGTTCAGCAGGGCCATCTACACAACCCAGTGCCTGGTGAATATGAGCAAGGTATGATGTCTCTGTATGTGTGCAATGTTCCTGTCATCTGACAGTGGGAGAAATCCCTCTCACCAGATCCTGTGACAAAGGCCCAAACGATCGTCTTGGAAATGACAGGTTCCTCTGGTCACCTCACGATGAGCACTTCACACTGTCAGTGTAGGCACTGTACTGTAGACCACTTCCCTCAGTTTGGATGTTCCTTTGTCTGATGCAGATCACCAAGCATGCAGTGCACTGCCCATCAGCACTTCTTTGCCAGGTCCAATCTCTCTCCTGCCACATGCAATCTCCCTCTCCCTCAGGAGAAAACCCAAGATGGCCCCTTCACTCTGCTCTCTCTAAGCATGATGGCTTTCGTGGTTCTTTTTTAATTCTATCTCCATATTAGCCTATAAGGCCGTTTCTGTTCAAAACTCCATCGTCCACAATGCTTTGCAGCTGCACTTCCTGCTTGAAAGAGTCCTTGTCATTGGCTCCTTTAATGGCTCTCATAATTGGCTCTCTCTCTCTTACAGTCTGTGTCAGGGCAAGTGTCAGGTTACACAGGAGAGGCCAGTCAGCAGATCACAGCCATGAGACAGGATTAATATCTCCTGCTACATTCGTCTTCCACACGCCTGGCCTTTTCATACACATTCCAACAGACCTCAGAAGAAGAAAACGTAACGTCATACAACCCCTGCTGGGGGAAATCCTGCAGACACACTGTCTCTTACCCTGAGGTCTTACCACGATTCGCCATTTTGATGGCACCGAAGTGCCTCACCTCCAGCGTGCACACAGAGCACCCCAAAAAAGGGGGCTCCCCGGAAACTCTCCCACACGCGATCAAAACCAATTGATCAAGCCAAAAGGCTGAGAAGCGATAACCGGAATTCTGGCCTTTCCGAGGGGTGCCCGAGCTGTCAGAATAGAGCTGCTCACTGAGAGCTCCTCAGACTGGATGGGCCCACTGCTCCTCCTTGGCCATCTTGCAGGGGGTGGGGCTGTGAAACTGGACACCTGTGGCTGGGTGCCTGGGGCTCTAGCCTCCACTCCTTCCCCTGACACTTTGCTTCCATCCCCTGGGGCCAGAGCTGCCGCCCATTCTGCTCCATCAAAGTGGGCACCAGCAGGTGCTGCTCTTTTGAGGCAAAATGAGCTCGTATCATTTGCATGGCCCCGCCTCGCCACTACAGGGAGACAGGCCCTGGCATGGCATCCTTGTGGCTGCTCGAGTGCCCCAGAGTTGAGCCGAGCAGCAGCACTCATGGGCTGCCAGGCAGGCCTCCTCCTACGTGCTGCAAGCTAGGCTTCTGAGCTGCCATCCTTCAGACAGAGAGCTTGCTGACTTTCCTCCTTCACTGGACATTGTGCACGTCCCATCCAGCCCACAGCTTCCAGGCAACACAAGCAGAGAGCAAGAAGATGTCTGTCTGTCACTAATAAAAAGCACACAGGCACACCAGGGGTTAAAAGAAACTAATGGTAGCTATTCACACCTCCTTAACAGCAAACCACAGATAAGACACAACACAATGAAGCACACTGCTTTCTGGCAGGCAGGTGCAAGCAGGGTCTGAAGTAGCCAAGCCAAGGCTTGTGGAGACCACTGGGATGGGCCTCACTCACGTCCGTCGTCGTCCTGAACTTGCCCTTTCCTTTCCTTCCTGGGGAAAGGAGGGTGACTGCTCTCCCTTTTTGTTCTGCTTTTGGAAAAATGCATAAGAGGGGCGCACCGGTCCTGGAGGTACTGCAATACCAGGTCGATGCGTGGAGTAGACAGAGCAAGCTCTTCTTCCATCTCCCTGTTCTAAAAATCCATTTAATATATGGTCCCCAGATAGGCAAAAAAATACTGTTCTTATCAGTTTAATATCGGATACGTCCCCCATCAGACTGAATCCCTTAACCAGCTTCTTACAGACACTGATCGGCATTCTTTTCATCATCTTGGCAAATCTTTATTAAAGAGTTCACATAAAATACATCACATTATACATCCCGCCCCCACATTCCACAACTCATCTGCCTCCTCCTCACCCAACCTCCTCCTCTCAAGCACTAATACACAAAATGTAATTTTTTTTTTAATTCTTTTATTAGAAAATGTATCAAAACAACAGTCCAAAAAATAAAAACAGCCACATTTCAGGCTCCAACACCAAAATAAACGATTTCAAGAACATAAAGCACTTTTTTTAAAACAAGAAAAACAAGTTACATCACTCAATCAAAAGGAAAGCAATTTCTGCATTTTTTCATATATATATATATATATATATATATATATATATATATATATATATATATATATATATAATATATACACACACACATATATATACACACATCACAAAAAGAAACTCAAACACGCAATCATTCTTGCATTTCTCTTTTTTGGACACTTGAAGATCTGAAAAAGGTTCTCTTTTCCTTCAAAGATCCCGCCAGCTTTCCTTTCAAGAATATGGAACCATGGTGACATGAAGAAAAAAAAACTTCCTGTTCCTAGGACTAGACTTCATAATCCTTCACTTGCCCTCAACTGACATTCCCTCCACCATGTACTTTATTGCCTGGAAAAAAATAACAAGGACAATAGGCATCAGACAGCAAAAAAAAGGCTCAATGCCACATAAGCAAACAAGGGTTCAAAACATCATCCAGCACCCTGCCTGGCATCACAGTCGTAAAAGTTATTGGTGGAGTACAGATCTCAAATTGTCCAGGACCAGGAATTTCCAGGACCTAAATATCCACAGCTTTTCTGCCTCCACAGCCCCCATTTTTAGGCGGTCAAAGTGCCCATATTTGTACAGACGCCCATGGACCATGGCCGCGCATTCATCCACATTCAAACAAACACTCTCTTGAACACCGCAATGTTCCTCACATCCCACAGACACACCTTCACACAACACACCAACATCCACAACACTCTAGCCTCACTCTTACCAAACTTCCACAACCCAAACAGCACCATCTCATACGTCAAACTGCTAACACCAGACAACCCTTCAACCATCCTCTCCAAACTTTTCCAAACCTCTCTCACAAACGCACACTCCCAAAACACATGGCATACACTCTGACAACCCACTCTCGGACAAACCTCAGTATCAGACATTCCTCGCTTTCTCTGGAACATTTTAACTGGCAAACACCCATCCACGCAATATCTCTCTGCCTATTTTCAATATCATTCATACAAACATTCTTCCAAGTTTTCTCACACTCAACCACAGTCAGACCACTAATCCACTCCATCTCTTCATCACGGAAACCAAACTTTTCCATACCCTCTCTCCACTCTCACATAAAACCAGGGAGCTTTAAACAAACAAAAATCTTTCCACACATACCATCCCTTTCCCGCCATTCAACTTCCGCTTCACCACTTTCTCGCGCTTCAATTTTCTCACTTTCAATGACCAAAAAAACTAAGACCATTCTTATTAATTTTCTCAAAACTCTATCCTGTGCAGGAAATACCTGATAGAGAAAGAGCAGAATAGGAATTATTGCAGCTTTTACCACCAGTGCTTTCCCATCAAAAGATACAGTCCTAAGAGACCAAAAAGTTTATTTTTTTTGCACCTTGCCCGTTACATCCTCTCAACTTTCTCTCCCAAACAGATCACATTCAAACCTCACCCCCAAAAGCTAACACTCCCCTTACATACTTTCCATTCACACCGTCCACTCTCTCCCCATTCACCAAAGAACTTGCACGCACTCTTATCCATATTTACCCGAAACCCACTCGCCATACAGAAAATCTCTAACAGCTTCACTCTTCTCAAACTCCCCATATTCTTACACACCACAGTCACGTCATCCATATACCCAATCACCTTCAACATTCTCCCTCCACTCCCGGGTACCAGCAGCCCATTCACACTTTTATCCCTGGCAAGCATTCTCAACAGCGGCTCAATCACACAAATGAACAACACGGGGGACAATGGGCACCCCTGTCACTCCCGCCCTCACATCCACTCCCTCAGTCACCCACCCATTCACCTGAACCTTACTTACAGCACCCAAATACAAACACTTCAACCATTTTATCATTATCGCAGGTACCCCCATTTTCTACAACACTCTAAACAAACTCATGCCCTACCCTATCATACAGCCGCTACTTGCTTTTGTTCCAAACTCTCTGCAATCGCTCTCCCAGGCACAGCATACACTTGCTCTTCACCAACCATCTTATCAATTACACCACGCACTCTGTTAGCTAACACTTTAGCTATTAGTTTATTTTTTTTTCCAAAAAATATTTTATTAGAAGAAAAGCAGGACACCACATGTAGCATCAAGTTACGTAGACGGGCCATGGGTTTAAACCAGAATACAGATCGGTATGAAATATATCCTCATTGCACAAGTATATACCAAGAGTATAATAGATAAATTGAAGTAGGTATATTGCTTAACGACCTATGTATTTGTGAGCTCTTAAGTTAAGGGGGTGCGATGTGTTGGGTAGTGCTAGCACAGGATAATTTATATGATATGATATATGCATCTATTGTAGGGACGTGTGAGCCATGTGAAATCAGTCATGCCTATATGGGAGATTAAATGCAATATTTGTATAGAGTATATGAAAAATGAAGGCGTGTAAAAAAGGTGTAAGAAAAAGAAAAGTCAGAAAGGAGGATAAATAGAGAAGAAGATGAAGATATAGAGTAAGGTAGTGGGGGGGATGAGAGGTAGAAGAGAAAAAAAAAGGGGAGGGGGAAGGAGGAGAATGGGTAGGTAGTAATGGGGATGCTAAGGTGAATAGTTTTGGATAAAATAGTGCACATCATTTTGTGCAAGCCAAAAATCTGAAAATATGGATTAAAATGCAATACGTGCAAGATCAAGCAAAGGGGCAACACGTGGGTCCAGAAGCCGAAATGCACGCTAGGAATTTGTTTATAATCAGTATTTAACAATGAAATTGGTCTCTAGTTTTAAGATCCTTTTTGTCACCTTTTTGTAGAGCAACACAATCAGCCCCTCAGCCATACTTTTGGATATACACCCTCTCTCCAACACTGCCACACACACCATACACACTTTTCAATCCACTCCCAAAACGCATGGTAGAACTCCACTGGAAGACCATCCAACCCAGGAGTTTTACCTTTTTTCATGCCATTCAAACTCATTTCAATCTCACTCAGACCTATTCTGTCATCTTCTCCCAATCTTTTCTCAATCTCACCAATCACATCATTCTCCACATTCGCATCCCTCTTACTCAACGAAAACAAATTGCTATAAAATTTCCACACTTCCAGAGCCACCCGCTCGTTCCCACTTACTTCACATCAATTCTCATCTAACACACTCACCATCTCATTCTTACTCCCATACACCTTCTTAAAGAAAAACCTAGTACCCCTTTCATCCTGCTCTTTCACTACCATTCTCGCTTGCACAATCAAAGCCTTCCCTTTCACCTCCAAGAATTTTCCAACCTTCACTCGCGCTTCCGCAATCTCATTATCCACATTCTCTCCCCATTCACCCATTTTCTCACATCCCTTCCTCACAAAAAACCTCTTTGTTCGTACCTTCACCCAATCCCACCATTCAATCACACTCAAAACCCAACCTCTTTCTCTTCCACCTTTCAAACATCTTACAATACTCCTCTCTCACATTCACATCCTCAAGCAGCTCCACATTCAGCTTCCATACGCCTCTTCCATACACCTTATCAGACTCCATACTCACACTACAGTCGATCCGGCCATGGTCCATGAACGGCACTGGCTGCACAGTAAAAGAAATGGGAGTAATATCACTGGAAGAAAAAAAATCAATCCGTGAACTTACATGTCTGCCAGCCGAGAAAAACCTCCCCCCCCTCCAGCATACAATTAAAATCTCCCAAAACAGAGGATCTCTGCCTCCTAAGAAAAACTTTAATTTTTCGAACAAAACGAAGCGTTCACATTTCTTTGGGGATGCATAAACATTAATAGGTCTAAATAATATCCCATCCACCTCCACCTTACACAAAACGGCCTTTCCCTTAACAATATGTATACGATCAACAATTTTAAAGCGCCAATTTTTAAAGAGGATGCTAATCCCAGCATTCCCCTCAGTTCCCCCTGACCACACCACCTGGCCATATGGCCACTCATCAGATCCGGACTCCTCCTTGATGTTGCATTCCTGCAAAGAGATGATTTCACTTGGCAACAACGACAGGTACTTTAAGATTGCTGCCCTCCTAGGTGCTACCTGGATGCTCCTTACGTTCAAAGAGGAGATAGAAATTGGCATCTATTTTTCTGGAAAAGAAAATGTCAAAGCCACAAAAATATACATGTCAGGTGGCTGGCTTACTCTGGCACCTACACCCTATTCCAGAGGTCTTAGCCCCTGCCACTCCCACCATACTGCTCCGCTCCTCCCCACCACCTGGAGCCTGTTTTTTGAATCCCATAACACTTTGCAGGTTTTCCACCTGACCGCTGCTGACAAAGGATTCAGTTGACCTCACCGAAGAGTCAGAGTCTCCCTCAGGACTAGGGAACGCTGAGATCTTTTGGTAATCCGGGAAAGCCTCAGCAACTACTTACTTCCTCTTGAGAGTGTCCCTCAAGAGGTCCATCCCTTCCACAGAACTCGCCCCACCACCTTCCGCCACGGTAGCCTCAGATGGCTCTTTGGCCCCCACAGCCGGGACCTGAGCCACTACCGCTGCATCATCAGGCTTAAGCTTAGCACCTGCCACCTCACTTCCTGTAGGGACCTCATCCCGATTGGCCGGGGCCACCCCACTGGTAACCTCGGCGTAAGATGGGGTTTTTCTTTCGGTGACACCACTTACATGGTGCGCCGAGTCTACAGCATACCCTTCCAGATTGGGACATTGCCGGGCCAGGTGATCACAACTACCACACAAGTGGCACTTACGGCCCTCTGGGCATTCTGCAGTCCTGTGCCCCGGCCAGAAACAATTTCTGCACACCATGCCGGCTTCACATTTCTCCCTGGTGTGCCCAAAGAAGCAATTCCTGCAGTATTGTGGCTGCCCTGGGTACCACAACACACCCCTATTTGGCCCAATTGAGAAGGCCTGGGGGGTGCACACAGCCACCAACACCGCTTTCGTCCTTTAGTTGAACATAACGCCTGTGCCCATTAAATGTCCCCAGAATATTCATCTGTTTCACTCCTGTTGACACAAAGGAGCAATATCTGCTAAGGAAAGCACAAATCTCCTCTTCCTGGACAAAGGGATTGTATATTTGTAATGTCAGTGGGATTCTCTGCTTCGATTCATTGCTCAGTAAAAGTAACCCCTTCCATCAATGGGTCCTGGGCCTTCTCACGGCTCTGCATCATGCAGGTTTGAACATCTGCCATCTGAAAAAAGGTCAAGTTGAAAAATCCACTTGTTGGGAATACTTGCATGCAGAATAAGCTGTCAAGAGTCATCGCCAATAAATCCATCACCACTTTCTTTTGAATATGGTATAAACCACATTTGTCCTCTCTCACGCACACCCTGATGGTGTTGGGGGCATCTGAAGAGATGTTTGCCATATTCAGCAAGTCACCAAGCTTTACTAACCCCAAGAGTTAGTAGAGTCAGCCTGGTGATCGCACTCAAAGGATTTCTGAGGAGCACCACCCCCAATAGCAGCAAGAGACACTTGGGTGTCGCAGGTCCTCTTACTATCCACACCTCTTGACACAGACCATAAGATCTAGCCAAAAAGCTGAAAAGCGATAACTGGAATTTGGGCTTTTCCGAAAGGGTGCCCACGCCCCCAAAATGGATCTGCTCACTGAGAGCTCCCCAGACTGAATGGGTCCACTCCTCCTCGGCAGGTGGGGCTGCGAAAATTCACAACTGTGGCTGAGTGCCTGGGGCCAGAGCTGCTGCCCAGTCTGCTCCTCCATCAAAGTGGGCACCAGCAGGTGCTGCTGGTTTGAGGTGAAATGAGCACGATCATTTGCATGGCCCCACCTCTAGATCCACGTGGGCAAGGCAGCCCACTAGAGGGAGACACAGGCCTTGGCATGGCATCCTTGTGGCAGCTCGAGCATCCCAGAGTCAAGCTGAGCAGCAGCTCTCTTGGGCTGCCAGGCCAGGCAGGCCTCCTCCTACGTGCTGCAAGTTAGGCTTCCAAGAACTAATACACAAAATAGCTTAGCCATGCGCACCATTTCACACATTCTTCTTCAGTCAGGATCACCTTCTTTCTGTTCATTGCACATCATGTCTCCCACACCACTTCCTTAAACACAGCAGAGAAGATGTGCATCTTCCTTTTCACCTTCCCGTCACCACCTGCCAAACCCAGCACACCAGACTCAAAAGGTAACTTTCTTCACAACCACCACCCTCAATACAAAACCATCCAACCGCCTCCATACTTCCTTTGTGAAATTACACTCCCAAAACACATGCCTTACACAGTTTCACATCCTCCACAACCCTCCCTCGAGCACCGATTACTTCTCACCAAATCCCTTGCTTTCAAAAAGGCCAGAGTGGGCAGGCAATTATGTAGGGTTAACCACACTACCTCCTTCTGCTTATTCATCACTGCTTTAATAGAAAGATTCCTCCAACACATTTCAGCGAACCTGGTGCTCAAACCAAATATTAGTCACCACTTCCCCTTTCCTCAACCACTTCCAGAGCATTCTTTTTCACGGCTCCCAGCCCAAGCTCACTTAACCTATTTTGTTCAAAGAAAACTTTCACTCCAAGATAATAGGCCGGTGACAGAGGTTTCCTCAAGTCCCTGCTACATCAGCCCCACTTTACCACAGGCCACCCGATCAAATATCTCATAAGGCTAGCAACCTTCCCTCCTCCCGCAAAAGCCTTATATTGCGTTAACCACCACTGTACTTTCAAAAATATATCAATATCAGGGAACCCGTACCCCCCCGATGCTACAAACTTCATGATAGTCTCTCTTAAAACCCTCTCCATTCTGGCACCCCAAAAGAAAACAGCATCCTCGTCACCTTTTTGAGTTAGCCGCTTGTTGGGAGCAAAAATAACACCAAAATATACTAACAGAGGAAGGATTACTGCCTTCACAATCAGTCTTCCCAGTCAGGGACAGCTTTCTTAACTTCCACGAACCCAACTTCTTTTCAATCTTCTCCACCCCTTCCTCCGCATTCCTTTAATTAGTCTGACTTCGAGTAAAATGCACACCCAACACCATATCTGCTCTACCTCCTCCACCTTCCCTCCTGCCACATCACACGACCTGCTCAGGGCACACACCTTACTCTTCCCCCAGTTTACCCTTAGGCCCGATACACTTCCAAAAATGCTGAGCTGAAGCTCTGCTCTCTGCAAGTCCCTTCCAGAGCTACATAAAAAGACAGCATCGCCTTCACGTGCTCCTTGTTACATCCAGGCACGAACAGACTTTTAAATACTTTATCCCTTTTCACGTGTCTTAACAAGGGTTTCATCATGCATATAAAAACAATAGGGGTTAACGGGCACCACTGCCTCACTCCTGATTTAATCCTAACGGGGTCTGTCAAACTCCCATTAACCATGACCCTGCTACTTTTATCCCTGTACAAACACTCCACCATCTCCACAAATTCAGCTGGCATTCCCATGTGTTTTAAAACCGAAAACAAAAAAGAATGCAACACTCGGTCGTATGCCTTCTCTAGATCAAACCCGGCAACAGTCAGGGGTGAATTTTTACTCTGAGAGTAGAAAATAAGGTCTCATCAAGATCAGGCTGCCAGTAATACTCCTACCAGGGACTGCACAGGCCTGCCCATCCCCCACAACCTTGTCAATGATCCTCCACATCCTGCCTACAAGCACCTTCGCTAAAAGCTTATAAATCGCAATTCAGGAGTGTGATCAGCCTCCAATTTTGCATTTCCCTTGGGTCCCCTTTCTTTTTGTACAATAGGGTAATTACCCCCTCTTTCATGGACCAAGACAGCCTCTTATAAAACATGTAGTGCCTTATGATCTCAAACACATGCTTCTTCAAAATATTCCAAAACCTCAAATAAAATTCAACAGGAATACCATCCCCTCCTGGAGTTTTATTTTTTTTCATCCCTTTCAAGGCATCCTCCACCTCCTTTTCCATAACAGGGTCTATTAATGTTTTGCATTCTTCTTTACCCAGCTCTCCCTCCTAAATCTCACAATATTCTGCCACTTTGGCTTCTGGGACTCCTCCTTCCCCACCATACAAGTCACCATAGAAATTCTTGATTACCTTTTCCATCCTTTCCTCTTGTACCTCCTCCTCCTCATCCATCACAGAACAGATCACTTTTTTAGGCCCAAAAGGATTTCTTAAAAAAGAAACATGTACAACTTTCCCCCTCTTCCTTATCTTCTACCTTCGTCCTAAAACACAATTATTTCTCCACGTTCCTTCAAGAATTTGTTCTGTTTCCTCTTGAGCATCCTTAATCTTTTCCTCCACATCCAACCCCATCCTCTTACACTTAAACAAAAAATGCAATTTAGCGAGAATTCTCTCCTTTTTTTCTCATCCTGGCACCTTATTTCCCCCTCTTAATGAAGGCCCCAATACGCAATTTTGCCCAGTCCCACCAGGCCAACACATCTTCAAAATCAGATTTCCTGCATGTTAGGCTTTCAAAAAAACATCAAAGGTTGCACAGACCTCCTCCTCTTCTAATGTGGTACAGTTAAGCTTCCACACGCCTCTGCCAAAACCCACCCCAATCAAAGGACCCGATAGAAGGAAATGGTCCGAAAAGGTTACAGGGTCTACTTTGTAACCCACAACTTTCATCAGAGATGAACAAAAAATAAAATCAATCCTAGATCCTACAGACCCTTTATTGAGTTAAAGGTAAAAGAAATGTCTCCTCCCCCACCTCCACGGCAGCATCTTGCAATCAGAAGTCGCTTATAATCTCATTAAGGAGTTTAGCGGACACATCCACACCCCCCTCCTCAATCTCTCCTTGTCTTTCCTCCTTACACAGTTAAAGTCCCCCACCAGAATTGTGCGCAACATCCCAGGCAGACATAACTTCAGTGTGTCTAAAAAAAAAAAAAAAAAAAAAAAAAAAAAGCATATTTCTCCCATCATTCCAGGCACCATAACTTTGTGAGACACACACTGCACATCAGCATTTTTGATCAGAATGCCCACCCCCTCACTTCGAGAGGCACACACAACAAACCACAAGGATGTCCCCAGCTTCCTTTCACCATCCAAAACCTTCTTCACAGTGCACTCTTGCACGCAGATGACATCAGCTTGAATTTTACTTAGGTGCTCAAAAACAAAAGCCCTCCACCAACCAGAGCAAATGCTTCTTATGTTCACAGAACTCACAATTAACACCATTAAAATAAAAAGGGTCATCATCTTACCAGCCATAACAATCGCTCTATTGTTGTTCCATCGACTCCACATTCCCAAGACTCACACTGCACACATTGCTCTGCTGCCTTCTCCTAAAGAGGGGAGAACTGGCAGACTCCACATTGCAATCTCCATCAACTGCCATGGGCGGGCCATTCCGATCACCCCCACTGGAATCCTCCTCCCAAACCCCTTTTAGAGGAAGACATGGATGGCCTCTCAGATTCCCTCAGGGCAATAACCAGCTGCTGGCCACATTCCACACTTTCATCACTGTCCACCCCCTGCATTACATCTTCATCCTCGCTAGAGGACAGTTCACTCATCAGAGCCACAAACATCCCCTGACTGGAGACTCCTGAGAACATAAGCTCCACCTGCTGCCTGACGTCATCCTCTCCCAGTGGGAAGACTTGAAGCATTCCATTCCCTTTACTGTCTGGACGTCTTGACACCACGCCATCCACCACGTGGCACTCTTTTCATGTGGCCACAGTTTCATCGGGGCAAACACTAGCACCATCCGCTGGAACCCCAGTGGCAGAACTAGCATCACACTCTCCCTCCACTGCTACCAGCTGCTCTGCAGGCGCAACTTCACCAGCCAGGTGGCCCGAGATGGAGACAGCCAAGTCCGAAACTGCGGGCCCACGCAATCCCTCTCTTCCTGTTGCACTCTCCTTGGCCTCCGCTATTCTTTTACATTCCTGGCTTTCTCCTGCCAATTGGTTTTCTTCTCTTCCAAATTATTCCTCCTTCTGACTGCAAAGTACTCTTCACATTGTCTTGCCAGATGCCCGGCCTTCCTGCAGATATCACAGACGTTTTTCTCACGGGTGACCCATTTTGCTACAGAACCTGCGCGTTGGGTTCTGCTAACATTCATTACTAGTGTGCCTGTACACAAAGCATTTACGACAGGAACTTGGCTGGCCATCAAAAAATAAAAAACCTCTTTCTCCTCCAATGTTAAAGACAGCAGGGCATCTCCTCACTCCTCCAACACAATCATTATCCTTTTGAAAATGCCCAATAAACCTGTATTTACCAGGCCAGATCTCAAATCTATTCATGACTTTATGGCCTCCCTTCAGCTCTTCACAATAAGCTTTCAGAAACGCCTTCACCAGATTCACATCAGCAAAAGGATTATACATATGGACAATAATCGCCTTCTCCTGTATGAAAAGGGGGATCACCTCAAAACTTTTCACAATGTCCTCTTCCGCATTTCTAGCCTTTTCATAAACATTCCAACAGACCCAGGTAGAAACAAAGGCGACATCATATAAAACTTGCTGTGGAAAATCTTGCAAACAAACAATATCCCTAGGGCTTCCGTCAACAGATCCACCATGACAGCTCTTAAATAAATCTTTTCCTTAAACCCTTCACAACAAACCGTAGCAAGTCCCATAGTCCTTGAGTCACTATTTTCTTGCCACAAAAGTGCCTCGCCTCCCAGTTGCACACTAAGGACACCCCACAAGGGGGGGCCCTTGGTAGCTTTCTCCAAACAGGACCACTCTATTTTTTTTTTTTTTTAAGTCTGCAAACGTGCAAACTAGAACGAAAAACCCGTAAGTGATCACAAGAAAAGTGCAAGTGCGAACACCACACGAAAAAGTGCACTTAGGGGTGTGCTTTTGTCCTACCCCTAAAGAAGCTGGACCACTACCCTGATCCCCCAGGGCACGAAGCTCCTGACAGGGACAAGGTTCCCATTTGGTCCTGGCCAAAAGGCCTGGTGGACCACCGTTCCTTGTGTCCAGCCGAAGCCGGACACCCAGTACTTGGTCAGGGGGCTCTCCCGAAGAGAAAACCCCCTAGGGATCAGGGGAGGAAGGAACCAAAAGGCCACACATCCTCCCCCTAGACTTCAGGGAAGGCCCGAGGACCCACACCCTCCATCCTGTGAAAAACACACACAAAAGCAAGAAAAAGTGACAAAACATGGGAGTGAATAAATTAAATAAATAGAAAATAAAGTGCCAAATTGTGCACAGACCAAACCCTGAGGCCTGTAGCAAAAATTGCCCTGGTCCTAGCCAAAAGGCCTGGTCCTAAGGGCGCTGTGCAAAAAGAGTGTAAAAACAGTGACCTTGTGCCATCTTCACACAGTGGGGTCCTAGTGGCACCCCTGAGGGCGTCTACTAAGGGGGGACTGAGTTTGCGTACTTTCTGCCTTTCCAGCCCCTGGCCAGACAAGGTAGATCCGTCCAAATCAGGAGGTACTGGGTCCTTCCGGTCTCCTCGGGGGAATTACTCCCAGGACCCCAGCTACATGTGGGCATCCCGGTTTCTGTCCCCCCGGAACTAGCCTTCCAGACCCCCATCATACCAGTGAGGGTACTATACAACAGCCATCCCCGCAAAGCTAGAATGGCCGGGAGCACCCCCACTGGACACTGATAAGAACAGATTTCTTTTTTTTTTTTTTTTTTTCAAACATTTATACACATATTGTCAAAATTTTCAACAAGAGACAACAAAAAAAGGAAAAACAGAAGATTATTGCTTGATTCTCCAGAATGAAGACTCTCTCATATTCTCTATAATCTCCAGGTTTCCTCCAAAGCTTTTCCAAGTTCCATTTTCCTGAGACTTTGTTTTAAAGCATGAAGTTTCAAACTCCTTCATATCCCTACCACCAACTATACATAAACATTCTCAAACTGTCCCTCACGAAACTTTCATGAACCACCACTTGCGTGATGGCCTATAATAGAAACAAAAAAAATTTTAGATCTCAGGACACAGGCAGAAAAATTACACATAGCCTATAGGCACATTTTGTACTCCCACAATCTGCTTGGCTTTACCAGACCCACAGGAAAACCTCCAAAAAGGTAATTACAAAAACCAAAGGATTTACAGGTAAGTTTTCCAAAAAAAGCCTCATCCCGACCATGTCTTCCAGGCTTTGAAATGCCAACATTTCTCCGCCTCTTCCGCCCCCAGTTTCAACCGATCATAATGACCATACTTATATACACGTCCACGAACCATGGCCGCACACTCATCCACTCTTGTATACGCCAATATTACGCACATCCCACAAACACTCCTTCACACAACACACTAACATCCATAACACACGCGCCTCTTTCTTCCCCAACTTCCATAATCCAAACAACACCATCTCATACGTCAAACCACTCACACCACTCAAACCTTCCACCATCCTTTCCAAATTCTTCCACACTTCTCTTGCATACACACACTCCCAAAACAGATGACATACACTCTCCACTCCCATGCATCCCGCTCTCGGACATCTTTCTGTATCACTCATCCCTCTCCTTTTCTGAAACATTCGCACTGGCAGACATCCATGCACCCCCATCCATGCTACATCCTTCTGCCGATTTTCAACCTCCTTCATGCCTACATTCTCCCAAGCCACTTTACACTCCTCCACAGTCAAACCACCGATCCACTCCATTTATTCCCTTTCATCCATCTCTTTCGCCACCTTCTTACAATCCCCCCACCATGCACTCTCAAAATCAGTCACCCCAAACTTTTCCATCCCTCTCGCAACTCTCGCATAAAACCACGGCGCACTAAAACACACAGGCTTCCTTAAATCTCTCTCAAACCACCCATACTTCCGCCACACGCTCCCACCTACATACCTCAACATACAACCCGCCAAACTCTCATGCTTACATACTCTCGCACACATCCCCACATATTTCACAAACAAAAATCTCTCTACATTCACCATTCCTTTCCCACCATTCAACTTTCCTTTTACAACTTTCACCCGCTTTAACTTCTCCGCCTTGGACGTCCAAAAAAACTGAGACCATACGAACCACTTTCCTCATGGCTCTATCCTGAGCCGGGAAGACCAAGTACAAAAGAAGTAGCAATGGCATGATGACCGCTTTGACTACCAAAACTTTCCCCTCAAGGGAAAGAGCCCTGAAAGACCAGAAATCAATTTTCTTTTTCACCTTAACCAAAGCATCCTCCCAACTTTCACGCCCAAACTACTTTCAAACTTTATACCTAACACCCTCAGACTTCCCTTACAAACCTACCGATCACACTCCCCCCACTCACCAAAAAAACTTACATTCGCTCTTTTCCATATAAACTCGGAACCCACTTGCCATACAAAAGATATCAATCAGCAACCTCACACGCCTCAGACTTCCCATATCCTTGCACACCACAGTCACGTCATCCATGTACCCAATCACTTTCAAACATTTCCCTCCACTCCCGGGTACCGTCAAACCATTCACACACTTATCTTTCACCAACATTCTCATCAAAGGCTCAATCACGCAAACAAAAAGCACGGGGGACAACGGACACCCCTGCCTCACACCTGCTCTCACATTCACTCCCTCAGTCACCCACCCATTCACCTGAATCTTGCTCACAATCCCCTCATACAAACACCTCACCCACTTCACCATGTTTTCCGGTACCCCCATCCTCTCCAACACCCGAAACATAAACTCATGCGCCACCCTATCATACGCTTTCTCAAAATCAACAGTCAAAACAGCCGCGCTCTGCTTCCGTTCCTTACAATCCCACAACACATCACGCAACCCAATCAAACTCTCAGCAATCGCTCTCCCAGGCACAGCACACACTTGCTCCTCCCCAACCATACCCTCAATCACTCCACGTATACGATTTGCAAGTACCTTAGCGATCAGTTTATAATCTACATTAAGTAACGTAATTGGTCTCCAGTTTTTCAAGTCCCTTTTATCTCCTTTCTTATATAGCAGAATAATCAAACCTTCCATCATACTCTTAGACATCCTCCCGCATTCTAACACCGCCACGCACACTTCATACACACATACTCCAATAACATCCCAAAAAACTCTATAAAACTCAACTGGGAGGCCATCCAGCCCAGGAGTTTTCCCTTTTTTCATCTCACTCATACCTTTCTCCAACTCACTCATACTCATACCCCCACACAGACTCATTCTGTCCTCCACACTCAGCTTTTCCTCAGTCTCTCCCAGCACATCCTCTTCTACCTTCTCATCTCTCTTGCTCACAGAAAACAGGCTCCCATAAAACTTTCTCACTTCTTCCATTACCCGCTCACCTCACTTCCCCTTTCATCCAATACACTAACCACCTCATTCTTCCCCCCCATACACCTTCTTAAAAAAATAACTCGTACACCGTTCATCCTTTTCTCTCACCACCATTCTCGCCTGCGCCATCAAAGCTTTTCCTTTTACATCCAAAAACCTTGCAACCTTCACACGCGCCTCGGCCATCTCATTCTTCACATTCTCCCCCCATCCACTCACCTCTTCCAAATAACTCAAACGCTTCTGCCACCACTCATACTCCTCTCTCTCCCTTCTCACTTTTTCACACCCCTTTCTTACAAAAAAACTCTTCACTCTCACCTTCATCCAATCCCACCATTCAAGCACACTTTCAAAATCCAATTTTTTCCTCTTCCATTTCTCAATCACCACCCGAAACTCCCTTCTCACATTCTCATCCTCAAGTAAGTCAACATTAAGTTTCCATACACCTCTCCCATGCGCTCTCTCAGTTTCCATACTTACAGTACACTCGATCCGACCATGATCCGTGAATGCTACAGGGCATATAACATAAGACGCTGAAGAAATATCCCTGGAAGACAAAAAAAAATCAATTCGGGAACTCACTGTACCGCCAGCAGAAAAGTAGGTATGACCCTTGTCTCTTCCAACATCCATTAGTTCAAACTCCCTGCACAGCTCCGCAAGGAGCTTGCCTGACCTATCTATATCCCCACCACCGTCACCACCACTCCCCCTCCCCCCCCTGGATTCCCTCCACCCCTTCCAACCCCCACCCCCCTTCCCACCCCTCCAACACACAATTAAAATCCCCTACAATAATTGTAGGGTCCCGGCCACCCAAAAAAAAACTCAATTTCTCCAGCAAAGCCAGACGCTCTTGCTTTTTGGGAGATGCATAGACATTAACTAATTTAAACCTCAAACCATCCCCCTCCACTACACACAGAACCGCCTGCCCTCTAACAATATGTATACATTTTGTTACTTTGAAACGCCAGCCTCTAAACAGAATACCTATCCCGGCATTACCCTTTAACCCTCTAGACCATATAGCAGGGCCATGCGGCCATTCTTCAGGTAGGGGTTCCTCTGTTAAATTTCACTCCTGTAAACACAGGATTTCACTTGGCAGCAACGATAAATACTTTAGGATCGCAGTTCTCCTAGGTGCCGCCTGTAAGCTTCTCACATTAAGAGAGGATATGTTTACTGGCATTCAAAATCTAGCAAAGGGAGGAAAAAAACACATTTAAGCAAGCAGAAACAAAGCAGGTATCAAGACTTTTTCCCTTTACATTTCCGCCCAGAACTCCTAAGCCCTGACCCCCCTTCCATCTTGCTCCGTGTCTCCATTCCACTAGGGGCTGACCTGGGCCGGGCAAAACCCTTCACACTTTGTAGATTATCAACTTTTCCACTACTAGCGAAGGATTCTGTAGACCGTATAGAGGAGTCTGATTCCACATCTGAACTGGCAAATTCAGAGATCACCTGAGAACTTGCCTCCTCCACTTTCCTCCTCTTTAGGGTGTCACGTGAAAGGTCCATTTCTCCAGGAGGATCCGCCCCACCACCCTCCACTGCAGTAGTGTCAAAAGACACTCCAGCCTCCACTACAGGGGCCTGTGACTCCACCACAGCTTCATCGGGCTTGGGCTCCACAGGTGGCTCACTTTCACTCATGGAGACTGCAGCCTGGCCAACCTGAACTGCCCCGCTGGCCACATCAGCATAAGATACGCCACTCTCCTGAGCAGCCACCACCACCTGATGCCCCGAGTCTCTGGAAAACCCCGCAAGGTTTGGACATGCCCGGGTCAGGTGGTCCCCCCCTCCACATAAATGGCATTTACGGCCTGCAGGACACTCGGCAGTTCCGTGACCCTGCTGGAAACAATTTCTGCAAGTTATGCCTGCCTCACAACTGTCTCGGGTGTGCCCAAAGGAGAAGCAATTTCGGCAAATTTGTGGCTGTCCCGGGTACCATAATACCCCTCGATTGGCTCCGATGGAAAAGGCCTGGGGGGATGGACACAACCCCCAATACTCCCGTCATCTTTCCGCAGCTGTATATAGTACCTCCTCTGACCATTAAATGTGCCAAGAATGTTAGTTTGTTTCACACCAGAGGACACTGATGAACAATATCTGTTCAGAAAAGCATGGATCTCCTCTTCTCTAACAAATGGATTGTACATCTGAAGTGTAAGAGGTATTCTCCGCTCAGGAATGTGAGCCCATCCATCAAAGGATCCTCCGCCTTTTCCCGGATTCTCAACATGCACGTCTGGATATCAGTGGCAGTAAAAAAGGAAAAATCAAAAAAGCCGCTCGTTGGAAATGCCTGTACACAAAAAATAGAATCCAAAGGCATAGCGAGAAGATCCATCACAATGCGTTTCTGCAAGTAGTAAAGGCCACAGTCTCCTCTTCGATCCTCTCTGACACACACCCGAATGGTGTTTGGCGCATCGGACGGTACGAACGGCATACCTCCACAGCAACAAGGTCTCCAGACGTTCACCAACCCCTAAGGGAAGGTTCGGTCCGGCGATCCCCCTCGAACGGGTTCAGGTGAGCGTAACTCCTAATGGCAGCAGGGAAGGCTTGGGAATACCCTCCAAGGCAAAGAGCACTGGTCACCTTACTACCTGCCTTCCGACCGCAATCCTAGGATCACAGCCAAAAGGCCGAGATTTATTTATTTATTTTTTTAATTCTTTTATTTAAAAAGTTAACAAAATGACAAACATAAGAAAACATTTCCATACAAAAAAATACAAGTTCCAACAGTATCATAACAGTCAAAAAAAACCAATAAAGTCAAATGTACATCACAATACAAAAACCAAACGTTTTATTCTTACATCCCCAAAAAACCAAAACGGGTAAAAAAAAAAAGGGTTCAGAAAAAAAAACTATTATATTGTTTCAATAAAAGTATTTCAGATTTGCAAAGACTTCATCCAGAAATGTTTCCAGTTTATTCATGTTGGAACTTGTAGACATTCCTTCTGTCCCTTGACGCTATACATGGAACACTCCTATCACTGTCCCTTCACCATCCTGATGTGTCCAGGTAGCACTGCAATAAAGGCAAAAAACAAGGTTTTTAGAAAAATGTCACAATCAAGCCGAACCGATGTCTTCATGAAAAGAAAAAAGAAGACCATTCACCAAATGCTAAGTCACATATCAAGACATTACGGTAAGTCATTACAGTGAACAGACAATATTACTGTTATATACCATCTCACACTGTTCACTGCCTCCAGGACTTAAAGCGCCACCTCCTCTCAGCCTCATCCGCCCCCAGTTTTAACCGGTCATAATGACCATACCGATAGAGTCTTCCACGGACCATGGCCGTACACTCATCCACACTCAAACATTCCTTCTTATACACCACCAAATTCCTCGTATCCCACAAACACTCCTTCACACAACACACCAACATCCACAACACCCTCGCTTCATTCTTTCCCAATTTCCATAACCCATACAAAACCATCTCATACGTCAACCTTCCAATACCCAACAGACCCTCAATCATTCTCTCCAACTTCTTCCACACATCTTTCGCAAAAGCACACTCCCAAAACACATGATACACACTTTCACGCCCCATACACTGCACTCTCGGACATACCTCGCTATCCGCCATCCTCCATCTCCTCTGAAACACACGCACCGGAAGGCAATCATGCACACCCATCCACGCAATATCTTTCTGTCTATTCTCCACTCCATTCATACACACATTCTTCCACGTTCTTTCACATTCCACAACCGTCAAACCACTTATCCACTCAGTCTCCTCCCTTTCATCTAACATCCGCATCACTTTCTTACAATCCCTCCACACTTCTGTCCCCACATCGCTCAAACCAATCTTTTGCATACCCCTTTCAATCCTTACGTAAAACCAGGGGACATAAAAGCCCACTGGTCTTCACAAATCCCAATCACACCATCCATACTTACGCAACACATTCCCACCCACATATCTCATCATACACCCAGCCAAACTTTCTTTTTTACACAACTTCACACACATCCCCACATATCTCACCAATAAAAACCTCTCCACCCACACCACCGTTCATCCTTTGCTTCACCACTTTCACTCTCTTCAGTTTTTCCGCCTTCGAGGTCCAAAAGAACTCGAAAACCACTCTAACCAGTTTTTTGAGCATCCTGTCTTGAGCCGGAAAGACCTGGTACAAGAAGAGAAGAACAGGGATAATTACAGACTTTATCACTAAAACCTTCCCTGTAAAGGAAAGAGTCCTTAAGGACCAAAACCCTATTTTTTTCTTCACCTTGGCCAACACATTCTCCCAACTCTCTCTCTCTCCCAAACAACTCACTGTCATACCTTACACCCAAAACCTTCACACTACCCTGACACACTTTCCATCCACAACCTCCAATCTCACCCCAACCACCAAAAAACTTGCATTCACTTTTATCCATATTTACACGAAAGCCGCTTGCCATGCAAAATATATCAATCAACAACTTCGTTCTGTCAAGACTCCTCATATCCTTACATACCACAGTCACATCATCCATATAACCCATCACTTTCAAACGCCTTCCACCACTTCCAGGTACCGTCACGCCTGCCACACATTTATCACGCATCAACATCCTCACCAGCGGCTCTATTGCACAAATAAAAAGGACAGGGGACACCCCTGCCTTACCCCCGCCTTCACATTCACTCCTTCAGTCACCCATCCATTTACCTGCACTCTACTTACAATTCCATCATACAAAGCCCTAACCCATCTCACCATTCTTTCCGGTACCCCCATTTTTTCCAACACACTAAACAAAAACCCATGCGCCACTCTATCATACGCCTTCTCGAAGTCGACGGCCAAAACCGCCACTCTTTGCTTCCTTTACCTACAATCACTCAAAACGTCCCGCAAACAGACCAAACTCTCAGAAATCACTCTTCCCGGCACCGCACACATCTGCTCCTCTCCAACCATTCTCTCAATCACCCCACGTATTCTATTGGCCAAAGTTTTTGCAATCAGTTTATAGTCCGTATTCAACAGTGAGATCGGTCTCCAGTTCTTGAGTTCTCTCTTGTCCCCCTTCTTATATAACAAAACTATCAGACTCTCTGCCATACTTCCAGACATTCTCCCATTCTCCAACACCTCTACACACACCTCATGCACACACCCCCCAATCAACTCCCAAAATGTTCGATAAAACTCCGCCGGTAACCCATCCAACCCCGGAGTCTTACCCTTCTTCATACTTCTCAAACACATCTCCAACTCCTCCAATTTCACATCCTCACTCAACACCCTCTTATCCTCCAAATCCAGTCTTTCCTCAATCTCATCAACAACCTCCTTCTCCACATTCACATCCCTCTTGCAAACAGAAAATAAAGCGCTATAAAACTTCCTCACTTCTTCCATCACTTTCACATTCCCACACACTTCACTTCCACCCTCATCCAAAACACTTGTTACATCACTCTTACCCCCATACACTCGCTTGAAAAAAAAACCTCGTACATCTCTCATCCTGCTCTCTCACCACCATACGAGCCTGTGCAATGATCGCCTTCCCTTTCATCACAAGAAACTTCCCAACTTTCACCCTCGCTTCCACTATCTCATTCGCCACATCCTCCCCCCACTCACTCATCTCTTCCAAAAACACCAACCGCTTCTGCCACCATTCATACTCCTCACGCTCCCTCCTTACCCTCTCACACCCTTTCTTCACAAAAAACCTCTTCGTTCATACTTTCACCCACTCCCACCACTCAACAACACTACCAAACTCCAACCTCTTTCGTTTCCATCTTTCAAACAACAAACAAAACTCCTCTCTCACACTCACATCTTCCAACAATTCAACATTCAATTTCCACACACCTCTTCCGTACGCTTTCTCATCCTCCATACTTACGATACATTCAATACGACCATGGTCCGTAAAAGGCTCCGGCTGCACCACAAAGGAGTCGACAGTCAAATCCTTGGAGGAAAAAACAGTCTATTCGTGACTTAACACTTCGGTTCGCTGAGCAAAAGGTGAAACCTCTGCCTTTTCCAACATCATGCAGGCCAAAATCCTGACACAATTCTGACAAAAGTTTGCCAGATTTATCAACCCCCCCCCACCACCACCACCCCCCACACCACCCCTCCTCCCCACACCCCCACCCCTTCCCTCCCTATCCTCCCCCCCAACACACAATTAAAATCTCCTACAAGCAATAAAGGCTCTCTACCGCCTAGGAACAACCTGAGCTTCTCAAACAGAGCAATATGCTCATTTTTATGGGGGGATGCATATATATTGAAAAGCCTCAAAACTTTCCCATCCAATTTAAACTTTACAAGGACCGCTCTCCCTTTAACAATATGGAGTACACTAAGAATCCGGACTCTCTTATTCTTGAAAAGGACTCCGATCCCCGCATTCCCTTCGGACCACACCGATGGTCCATGAGGCCATGCATCCGCGCAGGGGCTTTCCTTCAAATTACACTCTTGAATGCAGAACACATCCCCGGACAGCAACGCCAGATACTTCAAAATTTCTGCCTGTCTGGGTGCAGCTAAAATGCTTCTGACATTCAAGGAGGACAAAATTAACTTCATTTCATCCTAATATGAAGGAAAAGGTACAAATTAGCAGAAAGAAACATACACAATCCTCACGTGTCAGACTTCTTCCCTCTGCACTTCGGCCCTGCAACCTTTGCCCCTGTCACTCCCCCCATTCCCCTCCTCCTCCCTCCCTCACGGGGTAGCCTCTGAAGCTCCACAACTGGTTGCATTCGCTCCACCCGTCCTCCACCAGCAAAGGACTCGGTGGAGATGACAGATGAATCCATTTCCTCCGTCCCCGACTTATACTCAGTAATGTCCTGAGTCCCAGTCACCACCACCTTCTCCATTTTCCTCCTTTTCAAGGAGTCCCGAGACTCGTCCATCTCCTCAGCCCTACCACCCTCCGCTTCAGTGGGCACTGCCGGCTCTCCGGTCTCTACCACTGCGACCCAAGCCTCCACCAACACTTCATCAGGTTTGGGCGCCAATACCACCGGCCCTTCAAACAGTACAGGTTCCGGTACTACAGTATCTCCCCCAGGAGCAGGCATTGGGGCCACAGTGACTCCACCCAATATGGGTGCTAGAACCCCACTGTCATCACCAGGTTCGAGCACCGGCACTACAGTGTCTCCTTCAAGCATGGGCACTGGTTCCCCAAGGTCCCCAACAGGCTCGGCCACCGATACCACAGGGTCTCCATCAGGTACGGGCGCTAGTACCCCACCGTCCCCAGCAGGTGCAGGCACTGGAACCACAGCGTCCCCACCAACAGAGACCTCTGTACTCCTCCCCACCCCACCAGCCACCTCTGCATATGATGGCCTACCCATACCAGCCCGAATGATGTGACGGGCAGACTCAAAAGCCTCCTCTATCAACCTAGGACACTGTCTGGCCAAATGGGAATCTTCCCCACACAGGTGACACCGTCTATTCTCTGAGCACTCCACCGTCCTGTGCCCAGGCTGATAGCAGTTGCGACATACCTGACCTGTCTCGAGTATGACCAAAGGCGAAACAGCTGCGACAAAACTGAGGTTGTCCTGGGTACCACAATACCCCACGGTTAGGGCCGATTGAAAAAGCCTGAGGGGAATGCACACAACCTCCTATCCCTCCCTCCTCTCTCTTCAGCTGCACATAAAACCGCCTTTGGCCGTTGAAAGTACCAAAAATATTGGTTTGTTTTGCCCCACTAGATACAAAAGAGCAATACCGCAAGAGAAAAGCCCTTATTTCTTCATCCCTCACGAAGGGATTAAACATTTGTAGAGTAAGGGGTAGCCTCTGCTTAGACCCACTACACAGAAACCGAATCCCTGCCATCATCGGGTCACTGGCTTTCTCTTGACTCCTCAAAAGGCATGTCTGAACATCAGCCATTGTAAAAAAAGTCAGGTCAAAGAAGCCGCTAGTTGGGAAAGCCTGGACACAAAAGAGGCTTTCCAAGGGCATCCCAAGCAGGTCCATAACAAGCTTCTTTTGGATGTAAAAAAGCCCACAATCCACACGCCTGTCCTCCGGAATAAACACCCTCACGGTGTTGGGTGCATCTGATGGCCCGGCCATAAGTGCCAAGATCCTACTTCACCAGCCCCAAGAGGAGGTTCCGCCAGGTGATCACAACTCAGCTATGCTCGGAGAGCGCAACCCCAATAGCAGCATCCCAGGCTTGGTATACCTGGGAAGGCCGAGGGCGCAGGTCTCCTACTAATACCACCTTCCAGCAGGCAATCCCATGAGATCGCAAGCCAAAAGGCCGAGATTTTTTTTTTTTTTTTAATTCTTTTATTAGAAAAGGTACAAAAACAATTTCACAACAGAGTTCCAACACTCTTACAGCACAAGGTCCATCAAGTATATACAAAAAACAAAATACTCAAAAAGGTCAAAGAATACAAAAAAAATGTTACAACACATCATATTCAAAAATAACTTTCCCAAAGGAAATACATCAAAATATACATATATATAAAAAATAAAGAGCAAAAAAATATTTTTACAAGGTTCAAGTACAAAATAGGTACAAAGGTAAACAAAACCAAAATTGGAGCACAAACATCATGCCAATACAGAAGATGCAGCAAAAGGTAATCCGGCAACTCCAACACGGCTGATTCAGCTCGAGCCATATCCTGGCTTTTCAAGATGGACCTCCAGTGTCAACTGTTGCTGATAAGGCCATTTCATTAGGCTCTCCAGTGTTGGACCATCCCTATATATCCCTAAAACGCTAGACAAGCAACACACCTATCACTCTCCCTACACTTCAATCCATCACACCAGTAGTGTTTACTGCCTGTAAAAAACAAAAAGGGCATCAATACTTCAGACATCATAAGGCTTCAGCAGGGAAAAATTCTGAGGTTATATAGACACTCCAAAAAAAATATATGCATATATATATAATTAATTAAGCACACTCAGCCCATATATCAGGACTGACAAAAGGAAAAGGGTCACTAAACCCCGAGACACAGAACCATTCAACTTGACCATCTCTTCCAAGATTTGAAGTGCCAACTCTTTTCCACCTCCTCCACCCCCACTTTCAGATGGTCATAGTGCCCGTATCTGCACAACCACCCCCAGACCATGGCCACACACTCCTCCACGGTCATCCACTCCCGCTTATATACACCAATATTCCTAGCATCCCACAAACACTCTCACACAACACACCAACATCCATAGCACGCGCCCTTCATTCTTGCCCAATTGCCATACCCCATACAACATCATTTCATACGACAAATCCCTCACTCCACTCAAACCTTCCATCTTTCCCAAACCCTTCCACACTTCCCTAGCAAAAACACACTCCCAAAACACATGCGCAACACTCAAGCCCCCTGCACCCCACTCTCGGACATCTCTCGGTATCACTCATCCCTCTCCTCCTCTGAAACACTCGTACCGGCAAACACCCATGCACTCCCATCCATGCAATATCATTCTGTCTGTTCTCTACACCCTTCATACACACATATTCTTCCAAGTCATCTTACACTCAGTCACAGTCAACCCACCAATCCACTCCATTTCCTCCCTTCCATCCAACACATTAATCACCTTTTTACAATCTGTCCACAGTTCATCCTCAACATCACCCAACCCAAACTTTTCCATCCCTCTCACCACACGCACATAGAACCACGGAGCCCTTAAACTCTCCGGTCTCTGCATATCCCTTCCAACCCATCCATACCTTCGCAGCACACTCCCACCAACATACCTCATCATACACCCTGCCAAACTCTCGCTCTTACACCACTTCACATACATACCTACATACCTCACAAACAAAAACCGCTCCACATCTACCATACCCTTCCCACCATTCACCTTCATCTTCACCACCTTCACACGTTTAAGCTTCTCTGCCTTTGACGCCCAGAAAAACTGGAAGACCAAACATACTATTTTTTTCAAGGTCCGATCCTGAGCCGGAAAGACCTGATATAAGAACAAAAGAATCGGCACAATTACCGATTTAACAATCAAAACTTTCCCTGTCAGGGAAAGAGTCCTTAAAGACCAAAACCCGATTTTCCTATTCACCTTGCCCACCACTTCCTCCCAACTCTCACGCCCAAACAAATCACTCTCAAATTTCACCCCAAACACCCTCACACTCCTTCCAGTCACAACGCCCACGCTCACCCCACTCACCAAAAAATTTACATTCACTTTTCTCCATGTTCACTCTCAACCCACTCGCTATACAGTAAATATCAATCAACAACCTTACTCTCCTCAAACTCCCCTCATTCTTACACACCACTGTCACATCGTCCATATACCCCAACACTTTCAAACTCCTCCCTCCACTCCCAGGTACCAGCAACCCATTCACACACTTATCCTTCACCAACATCCTTATCAGAGGCTCTATCACACAAACAAACAACACAGGGGACAAAGGACACCCCTGTCTCACACCCGCTCTCACATCCACACCATCAGTCACCCACCCATTCACTTGAACCCTACTCACAATTCCATCATACATACACCTCACCCACTTCATCATTCTTGCTGGTACCCCCATTCTTTCCAACACACCAAACATAAAAACATGCGCCACCCTATCGTACGCCTTCTCAAAATCCACAGCTAACACAGCCACTCTTTGCTTCCGCTCTTTCATATCCCACAATACATCCCGCAAACACACCAGACTCTCCGCAATCGCTCTCCCAGGCACAGCACACACTTGTTCATCCCCAACCATTCTGCCAACCACACCACGTATTCTATTAGCAATTACCTTCGCAATCAATTTGTAGTCCAAATTTAATAACGTTATTGGTCTCCAGTTCCTCAAATCGCGCTTATCACCTTTCTTAAACAGCAGAACTATCAACCCCACAGCCATACTTTCAGACATTCTCCCATTCTCCAACACAGCCACACACACCTCATACACACTCCTCCCAATCACCCCCCAAAACCCTTGATAGAACTCTACTGGGAGCCCATCCAAACCAGGGGTTTTCCCTTTCCTCATCCCATTCAACACATCTTCCAATTCCTGCATACTCACATCATCACTCAACATCAACTTATCTTCCTCATCCAACTTCTCTTCAACCTCTTCAATCACCTCTTGCTCCACCCTTTCATCTCTCTTACACACAGAGAACAGACCACCATAATACTCCCTTACTACCTCGATCCTTCCCACTCAACTCACAATCATTTTCATCCAACACACTCAACACCTCATTCTTGCCACCATACACTTTTTTTGAAAAAAAACCGCATACACCTTTCATCCTGCTCTCTTACAACCATTCTCGCCTGTGCCATCAATGCTTTCCCTCTCACTTCCAAAAACCTAGCAACCTTCATACGCGCCTCAGCTATCTCATTCACTACATTCTCACCCCATACACTCACTTCTTCCAAATAATCCAAACGCTTCTGCCACAACTCATACTCTTCCCTTTCTCTCTTCACTCTCTCACATCCTTGCCGTACAAAAAACCTCTTCACTCTCACTTTCACCCACTCCCACCATTCAATCACACTTTCAAACTCCAATTTCTTTCGCTCCCACTTTCCAAACAACAAACCAAACTCCGCCCTCACCCTCTCATCCACTAACAAATCCACATTCAATTTCCAAACGCCTCTTCCATGCACACTATCATTCTCCATACTCACGACACAATCGATCTTGCCATGATCCAAGAACGGCACCCGCTGAACAGTAAAGGAACTTGACTTGAAGTCTCTAGAAGAAAAAACAAAATCAATCCTAGACCTCAGAGTCCCAGTTGCTGAAAAAAAGGTATAGCCTTCAGTCTTGCCCAAGTCCTCCAGGCCAAAATCACTACATATCTCCGATAATAATTTACCGGATCTGTCTACACCACCACCCACACCACTCCCACTCCCTCCCACCCCCACCCCCCCCTCCACACCCTATCCCCTCCCCCCCTCCCCACCCTATCCCCTCCCCCCCTCCCCACCCTATCCCCTCCCCCAACACACAATTAAAATCACCAAGTATAACTAAGGGCATTCTTCCCCCCACAAAGAACTTTAATTTCTCAAAAAGAGCTATACGCTCCTGCTTTTGTGGGGACGCATAAACATTCAATACCCTGAAGCACACCCCCTCCTCCTCCACCTGACACATTACAGCCCTTCCTTTCAATATATGTACAATATTAGAGATCTTATATCGCCAACTTTTAAACAAAATGCCAAGACCGGCATTCCCCTCTACACCCGTAGACCACACAACAGGACCATATGGCCATTCCTCCGGACGAGGCTCCTCCTTCAAATTGCATTCTTGCAGACAGATGATATTGCATGATAGAAAGGAAAGATATCTCAAAATAGCAGTCCTCCTGGGTGCAGCTTGGAGACTTCTCACATTTAGAGATGAGAAGTGTGTTGGCATTTCCTACTGTAAAGGATAGGGCTCCTCTGTAAAATCACATTCCAGCAGACCAATCACGTCAAAAGACAGCAAAGCGCGATAGTGTAGAAACACCGCCCTTCTAGGTGCTGCTTGAATGCTTCAGATATTACCAGAGGATACTGGAATTGACATTCCTACAGGTGGAAAAAGGAGAGATTAAGTAACCAAACATCATAATCAAGTATTTTTTTTACTTTTGCACTCTCTCCTTCCTGCTAAATCTAGCCCCTGTCACCTTACTCCTCAACTCCCGCCCCCCTTCTGCAGCTGCCTTTTTTAACCCCCTACGGGTTAATAGGCCCTCAGTTTTCCCGCTGCTAGCGAAGGACTCAACGGAGATTTGGGATGAATCTGAATCTTCTTCCTGACTTGGGAACTCAGTAATTTTTTGAGAAGGATCTTCTATGCCATCCTTCCTCCTCTTCAACGTGTCCCGAGAGAGATCCATGACCTCCACCCCACTAGCCCCGCCCTTTTCCACAGCGCCACTTACAGACGGCTCCACAACCCCAACTGCTGGGGCCTGAGTCGCTGTCTCCCTAGGCATGGGCCGAAGTGACATGTCTTCCGCCTTGCTTGCCGACGGGACCTCCACCATCCTGGCCGGAGTCATCCCCTCAGTTTTACAAGACGGCCCATGTTCTCCCTGGAATTTAGATTCATCCACTCTACTTCCCAAACGAACCTCCACCTCCCTGACCAGAGCTGGTCCCCTAGTCACTTCTGCACCGGATGATACTTCCACTGGCGGGACCTCCACCTCCCTGACCGGTACAGTCCCCCCTGCCACTTCAGCACAAGATAACCCTTGTCCTCCCGGCAGTACCACCTCCTCCACCCTGCTTTCTGGTGGCACCTCCACCCTCCTGGCCAGAGCAGACCCCCCAGCCACTTCTGCATAAGACGGTGCCTGTTCCTCTGTACTCTTTACAACCTGATGGCCTGAATCCACTGGGGCCACATGAGTCAAAATGGGGCACTGCCTTGCAAGGTGGTTGGACTCTCCACACAAGTGGCACTTCCTTCCCTCCGGACACCCCGCCGTCCTGTGACCCGGCTGGAAACAATTACGACATACTAGCCCGGCTTCACAGTTCTCTCTAGTATGCCCGAAGGAGAAACAGTTCCGGCAATATTGGGGTTGACCCGGGTACCACAAAACCCCCCTATTCGAGCCAATGGAAAAGGCCTGGGGAGGGTGCATCCGACCACCAATCCCTCCATCATCTCTTCTCAACTGAACATAAAATACCTCCTGTGCCCATTAAATGTACCAAGCACATTGGTCTGTTTCACCCCTGCAGAGATGAAGGAACAATATCGGCTTAGGAAAGCCTGAATTTCTTCTTCCCTAACAAAGGGATTGTAGGTCTGAAGTGTCAATGGGATCCGCTGCTTGGACTCATTCCCAACAAAAGTAAGGCCCTCCATCAAAGGATCATCCAACTTCTCACGACTCCTCTGTAGACACGTCTGCATTTCTGAAACCCAGAAAAAGGTCAGATCGAAGAACCCACTTGTGGGAAAGGCTTGCACACAGTATAACGATTCCAACGGCATCATCAGTAAGTCCATCACGACTTTCTTCTGGATATGGAATAAACCACGGTCTCCACGTCTATCTTCCTGGACGTACACCCGGCTGGTGTTCGGAGCATCCGACGGAGTATGCGCCATAGGACCCAGCAACCGAGGCGTCCCCTCCCCCAAAGGGAAGGCTCAGCCCGGTGATCGCAGCTCAGGTGTGCTCGGAGAGCGCAACCCCCAATAGCCGCATCCCAGGCTTGGGGTACCTGGGAAGGCCGAGGGCGCAGGTCTCTTACTAACACCACCTTCTAGCAAGCAACCCCTAGAGATCGCAAGCCAAAAGGCCGAGATTTTTTTTTTTTTTTTTAAGTCCGCAAACGTGCAACTATAACGAAAAAACCCGTAAGTGTTCACAAAAAATGTGCAAGTACAAAACACCACACGAAAAAGTGCACTTAGGGGTGTGCTGTGTCCTACCCCTAAAGGGGCTTGGACCGCTTACCCTGATCCCCCGGGGCACGAAGCTCCTGACGGGGACAAGGTTCCCAATTGGTCCTCCTGGCCAAAAGGCCCGGTGGACCACCGTTCCCTATGCCCAGCCGAAGCCGGACATCCAGTACTAGGCAAGGGGACTCTCCCGAAGAAGAGTCCCCTAGGGATCAGGGGAGGAAGGAACCAAAAGGCCACACATCCTCCCCCTAGACTTCAGGGTAGGCCCGAGGACCCACACCCTCCATCCGTGAAAAAACACACACATAAGAGCAGAAAAAGTGACAAACGTGGGAGTGCATAATAAATAAATAGAAAAGAAAAAATAAAAAAGTGGTTCCGTGCCGAATTGTGCACAGACCAGGCCCTGAGGCCCGTAGCAAAAATTGCCCTGGACTTAGCCAAAAGACCTGGTCCTTAGGGCACTGTGCAAAAAGAGGTGAAAAACAGTGGCCATGTGGCATCTTCACACCATGGGGTCCCACACCCAAGTGTTACTAGTGACACCCCTGAGAGCGTCTTCCCCAGAGGGCACTGAGTTTGCGGACTTTTTGCGTCCCCAGCCCCTGGCCAGACCAAGGTAGCTTGCTCAAATCAGGAGGTACTGGGTCTTTCCAGCTTTCCCAGAGGAATTACTCCCAAGGTCCCAGAGCGTATCGTGGCGCCCCCTGGTTTCTGTCCCTCCGGTCCAGCCTTCCGGACCCCCATCATACCAGTGAGGGTACTATACAACAACCATCCCCGCAAAGCTAGAATGGTCGGGAGCACCCCCACTGGACACTGATAAGAACAGATTTTTTTTTTTTAATTCTTTTATTTAAAAGGTCATAAAAATTTATTTACATACATAAATGAAAAAAATTTTTCATCAACAAAATATCAACAAAAAAGTTTACAACAAAAAAATTCATATTCCAGAAAATAACACACAATATCCCCCCCACCCACAAAACACACAAAAACTCTCCCTCGATTCCTTTCCCTTCTTCTAGACAAATATTCATCCTGTGCTTTCCCTTCACCGCTGTCCCTTTCACCGTTCCATTCTGAAAAGAAACCAAAGAAGACAAATTAATACCGCACAAAATCAAATCTATCCTTATTTTACAACCCCCTCCCACCTCCCATTTTTTTTTGATTGAAAAGATACTTTTATTACAGAAGCATCAAAAACAACATGATACATGTAATCGGGGTACATCTCACCCTGTACTGCGACACAGCGCACCACATTGCAATACAGTTCCAGGCATACGATAAATACATTCGCTCAGCGGTATGATGCCTGACGTGATGTGCCGAGGATGAATACCCAGACCAACACGTCATGCATGACGCCGCTTACCCCAAAAACCGTAGCATCCTGATACACATTACTAAGTCATGCAATAAAACGAAAGCCGGATTTTACATTCTACAATAGGCATCGGGTGTGTGGGGGGGAAACACAGGCCCGAAGCTTTATTGAAAAGACAAAGACACGCAAGGGGGGGAAGGGGGAAATCTTCAGACGTCCTCTTCCTCCTTAAAGTCCATCAAGGAATAGTCTCTGAGCAGACTGAGGATCAGTCTGCGGCAGTCCTCAATGGACATCCTCTCCCGCTGGTGGATGAGGCGCTTTCTGGCGCACCATAAAGCGTCCTTAAAACAGCACAGCACCCACCAGGCGCCGTCAATGTCCTCCAGAGAAAAAGTCCCACAGAATAGTCCATTCAACACCGCAAAGTGAGTGATGGCTGTCTGTGGTACAAAGTCCTTGAGTTCAGGTTCCAGGGCCCCCAACAGGGCCTGAGCAAATGAGCACTCCCAGAAAACGTGGTGAGACGTTTCCTCGTGGATGATGCAGAAGGGGCAGTGTCTTATGCCTGCCAGGAACCTGAGCAGATACAATGTCCTGAGAGGCAAACCCCCTTGGATTGCCATCCATGCCAGGTCTTTGTGCCTGTTGGTGAGAATGTTGGAAGAAACATTCCTCCAGACCACCTTGCAGGTGTCTGAAGGCAGGCCTGGAACCGACTCCAAAATGTCGCTGGCTCGGATGAGCTTGTAGATAGTCTTTGGCTTCCACAAGTCAGGCTTGACTCCCTGCAGCCCTTGCTCCCTGATGAACTTGAAGGTATCCAAGTAGTACCAAGGAGTGTCCCAGTTGTAGGGGATGGAACTATCCCAAGTGTCCCACCCCAGGGACCTCCAGAGAGGCAACAGGAAGAAGCGTGACATTGCGTTCCCGCCAGAGTCCATAATCCGTTTGGGCAAAGTTCTGCGGATGCAGTTGCAAGCAAAGAACACCCTCAGCTGGGTGGCAATGTCGGGCACGCCCTTACCGCCCTTGAGGGGTTCCTTGAACATGACTGCCTGCTTCACTCTGTCCATTTGGAGCCCCAGATAAAGTGAAACACCACCCTGGTGATGGCCTTACAGGTGTTGACCCGTGGGGGCCAGGCCTGGGCGAGGTACTGCAACACAGGGAGAATCTCGCTGCGGAGTACCAGTGTCTTTCCTTCGATGGAGAGGTCTCTGAGGCTCCAAAGTCCAAACTTTTGACGCATCTTGGCCAGTCTCTCCTCCCAAGACTTCAGGGCTGCGCCCTCGGCACCAAACCCCCAAAATTTTCATGAAGTCTGTCTTGATGCCAAAGGGCATGGATGCAGAAGAAGGCAGGAACCACTTTCCGAAGAGCATGACTTCCGACTTCCCGCAGTTGACCTTTGCCCCCGAAGCTTGGCCGAAGTCCTCGCAGGTCTGGACGAGCAGGTCGATGGAGCACTGGTTGGCACAGAACACCGTCACGTCATCCATGTAGAGCGAGCACTTCACTTCCCGTCTGTCTGGTCCCGCTGCGGTGATTCCCCCGATCTCTGGATTCCGTCTGATGCATTCGGCGAAGAGCTCTATACAGCAAACAAAAAGCAGAGGTGAGAGAGGACAGCCTTGTCTGACCCCGGAGAGGACCGGGAAGGGGTCAGTCTTCCAGCCGTTCACCTGCACGGAACTACAAATTTCATTATACATGATATCCACATACGAACAGAACATTTCCCCAAGACCAAACCTGCGCAGGGCTCTGCACATAAACCCATGGGAGACACGTTCAAAGGCCTTCTCCTGGTCAAGACTGACCAGGCCCACGTGCACACGGCGGTCCGTGATGTACTGGACCGTGTCCCGGACAAGCGCTAGGCTGTCCACAATCCTGCGGCCAGGAATGCCACAAGTCTGATCCGGGTGGATTATCTGTCCGATGACAGCCTTCAACCTGTTCGCCATGACTTTGGCGAGGATCTTGTAGTCCACGAGATCCCACAGCGCTACATAGAGCTCCGCTGGGAGACCGTCGCAGCCCAGGGTCCTGCCTCGCCTAAAGGATTTAGCGGCAGAGTGCAGTTCCTCCAACGTCAAGGGGGCATTGGTGGCCGACAAACCTGCAGGATCAATAGTATTAGAGATACCTGACAAGAACCTGTCGGTCGCTGCCGTGTCTGTTTCTTTGGGGGAGTAGAGATCGGAGTAGTAGTCGCTGACCACTTCCATCACGGCCTCCTTCCCTTTCTGGAGCGTTCCGGTCTTGTCACGCAGCTCTGACAGGGGTGTGTGTCCTGAGTGGAGTTTCCTGAAAAAGAAAGAGTTACACTTCTCACCTTTCTCGAGATGCTCCACCTTGGCACGGAAGACAATGTGCCTGGATTCTTCCTCAAAGTGCTTTTTCAAGCACTTCTTGGTGTCCTCCAGGTCTTGCCTCATGTCCCAGCCACAGAGGTGAAGGTCCTGCAGGGACTGCAGCTGACGCTGCAGCCTCCTGAGTTCCCTCCTCCTGGAGCACACTTGCTGGCGTTCCCTGGCCTGAAAGAAGCTGCGCAGCTTGACTTTCACGTACTCCCACCAGTCGCTTACCTTGGGAAAGAAAGACTTCTCCCCTCGCCAGGCACCGTAGGTTTCCCTGAGCTCCTCTAGCAGTTCCTCATCATCCAGCAGGGTGCAATTCAGCTTCCAGGAGCCTGGGCCCGGGGCAAAGCCCTCTCCCAGATCACCCTGAAAGTGAATGGCCCTGTGGTCAGAGAAAAAGCAGGGAACCATGGAGAACCCGCGGTGCCTGACTGCCCTGGAGGTGAGCACAAAGTCAATCCTGGAGCGCACAGATCCATCGGGGCGGCTCCATGAGTAGTTCACGGAACCGCGCCCCACAGATCCCACTGCGTCTCGCAGGGAAGCCTCCGCAATCACCTCCCGGAGCAGCTTCGAGGTGGCGTCGAGTTTTGCGTACATGCTGCAGCTGCGCCCATCCTCCTCTATCGGACAGTTAAAATCACCGCCGATTACTACTGTTCTCGTTGTGACGAGTTGCGTCCGCAGGGTTTGGAAAAGTTCCAGCCGCGCGTTCTTCTCCGGGGAGGCGTACACGTTGATGAGCCTAACGGGCTTCCCCGCCCAAGAACCGTCTATGACCAGAAGGCGGCCACAGACGAGCTCATGGACGGAGTCAACAGTGAAACGTCCTCGCCTGATAAGAACCGCTACCCCCGCGGACTTGCAATCGCCACCCCCAGACCAGTAGGAGGGACCGTGGATCCACTGGGAGGACAAATGAGTGTACCTCCTCAGAGGGGGAAGTGCGCACTCCTGAAGCATGTAGACATCACTCTGCTGTGTGGAAAGAAAGGTCAGCACAGTCTGCCTCCTAGACACATCCTTGATGCTCCTCACATTAATGGAAAAGATAGAGATCTCAGCCATCATGGGAAAGAGATGAAGGGGTTAGTCGGCAGGGGCTGTGCTTACCTCCCCTGGGGAGGGGAGGGGACCTCTGCGGCCTGGCCAGGGACCTGGCTCAGTCCGATCTGGCTGAGGACCTCGGTGAGGACCTCATCGAAGTCGGTGGAGAGATCTGGCTCCAACCGGGTCAGAGCCATCTCTTCTTCCACCTCTTCTTCCTCCAGTGTGTCGAGGTCCTCCCCCACGGGGTCGGGACCTGTGGCATCCTGGAGGACAGCAGGCCGTTTGGTGGCGGAGGAGGGGTCCTCCGCCGCCGGGCTGGCCTGCTCCTTCTTCCGCTTCCCGATCCCCGCTGCAGAGCTGCTGACGGGGGTGGCAGGGGGAAGGGGTGGGAAATCCTCCTGTGAGGACAGGTCAGGGGGGTGGAACTGAGCCCGGGGGGGTGGGGTAGGGGCAGGAGGGCAAGGGGTGGGGGGGGCAGGAGGGCAGGGTACAGGGGGGGCAGGGGGGCAGGAGGGCGAGGGGTGGGTGGGGCAGGAGGACGAGGGGCAGGGGGACCAGGGTCCGGGGGGGCGGCCTCCGACACCGGAGGGGCAGGGGCGGGGGGAGGGGGTGGGAGGTTCCTCTTACCTGGGTCCTTCTGAGGCTTCTGTGGCGTTGGTTTGGTAGCAGGGCCCTTGCTCAGGGCCCCAGCGTACGTCCTGCTTCTCTCTGGGCAGTCCCTGTAGACGTGCTCTGACCGTCCACAGAGGTTGCAGGTTTTGGACCTCGGGCAATCCTTGGTCTCGTGACCTGCAGACCGGCAAAACCTACATGAAAGCACATGGCAATCCTTACCCTTGTGCCCCAGCTGTCCGCACCTGCGGCATGACTGGGGTTGATCCGGGTAGTGTAGGAGTCCTGCTGATGCTCCCAGGGAAAAGCACTGTTGCAGGTGTTGGAGATCTCCAGCGGGACGATCTCTCAGCAATCTGCAAAACACAGACCACTTACCTGTCCAGAAGCCGTTGGCGTCTAGTATCCGGACTGGGTCCTTCAACACGACGCAAAACCTCTGGAGATAGGTGGCGATGTCTCTTCCAGGGACGTGAGGGTTCCTCATGAATACCGTGATCCGCCTTTCGTCCCTTTGAATGGGTGAGTTCGCAATAAACTTGCGGAAAAGGGAATCGGGTCCAGAGGTCTTCACTGTCTTCCAGTACCTTCTGCATACCTGTAATGATACAAAAGTTACGAAGAAAATACCTTTAATGAAGGATTGCACCGACAGGGTCTCTGCCTTGCTAAATCCTTGTTCAAGGATCATTTTCTTCCCGAAGACTTCCGGGGTCATGTCCGGGGACTCTGCCTTCCACTTCTTTCAGCCGCAGCACGACTGTCTGCTTCATCCAGGGCTCCAGGGGAGGGAGACCGTCTGCAGGGCCGGAGCGATCTGAGGTGGAGGCGGCTTCTCCCGGGGTCTTGGCGGGGGCGGCGGCGTTCTGTGGCTTCTTGGTGGTCTGTCTCTTCCCCATCTTGTCGCAGAGGAGTTCTCAGGAGGGCTTCCCAGAGATCTTGATCGGATTCCTTCTCCTTCCTCGGCGGCTTCACTCTTGCTTAGCCTTTGAAAAGGCTATTGAGCGTCTACTGCCTGGAGGTAGTAACGCAGAGTGAACAAGGGGGGGGAAGATCACAAACTCGTTCTGTGTGGGGGCTAAGCCTCAAACCCAATAGCAGCAAGCAGGTGAAGCCGAATTTAATCGACGATCCTACCAGGCCAAGTAGAGGGTACCCCACACAGACCAAATGGCTGGGATAGATGCAAGTGGTTCTCAACGTCCTAGCTGGAAGCAGGGACACCCCTAAAGGCAAGGTCGATTTTTTTTTTTTTTTTTACCAAAATATCAGTACTGCAGTTTGCAACTCAATGTCAGATAGACTTCATCGAGGGAACTCCTTATGTTGAGTCAACTAGTCACATCACTTTTTTTTTTTTTTTTTTTTTTAATTTTAATTAAGTCGAATTAAGTCAACAAAAAATGACAACAATAGAGGTCATCTACTCCATTCTATTTAAACTGGGACCATTTTCCCACGCCAGTTTAGCATTCTCCCCAATGCTCCGCAGGTCCCACAGATAATACAAAAACATTTTGGCCAATAATAATTTAATCCCGTCATCCACCGAGATCATCTCCCGCTTCTGAACTAAAATACAACGACATTGCCACAAAACCTCCTTCCCCGCACAAATTATCCTCCACGCTATCCATTTTTTTCCTGGTGCTGTACATAAATTTAGGCCGTACACCACCTTCTCATAACTCAGCAGGTGCATATCCGCCAAGCATCGCAGAATACTCCCAACTCTCCACCAGAAACACTGCGCAAAGGGGCAATTCCACATGAGGTGCATCACAGACTCCTCATTACCGCAGGGGTGTCTATGACACCGCCCCGACCTTATTAAACCTCTCCGGTACTGAAAGGCTTTAGCTGGCAGACACTCATGTACCACTTGCCATCCCAAGTCTCTCTGACTATTCGTGAGATTCCTATTAGGCACCATGTTCCACACCTCCTTGGACGTATCTTCAGTATACCGCTCCACTTGAACCACACTCTGAGCACTCAGAATCCGTTTAATAATTTGTTTAGGGTTCTGAAAATCCTGTGCACCATAATCATGCAACTTATATTTTTGAATAAGGCCAAAGAGAAGTTTATAATGTTGCTCTAAAAAATCAGAGCACGGCTTCCGCAAGGTCCCAGGTACCCACTTATACCTCCTCCAGATCCGACTACCACAATATCGTATCATATGACCAGTCAAAGTATCTCTCCCACTCAATTTAACTAACATACTCAAATATCGCACACTCAGAAACAAACGCACATCAGGCATCCCCCTACCCCCCTTGTCCTCTGCCTTGTATAATATTTCCCGTTTAACCCGTTCCATTTTAGCACCCCAAATAAACATGAAAGGTTCTCTAATAATTTTCTTAAGAAAATTATCCCTTGGGTAATAAACCAATCCTGTATATAGTAAAATCGGCAAGATAATAGCCTTTAATCAATAAGATTTTTCCTACAAAAGTCAGTTTCCTAAGCTTCCAAAAAGCCACCTTTTTTTTTAACTCTCTCAAAAACATCCTCCCAGCATTTATCCCCAGTGTTCTCTGAGTCGAACACAATCCCCAACACTTTTATTTGATTCGTAAGTACCTGCAGGTTCAGGCCTACACAACCACTCCAATTACCAAACCCACAACACACACTCTTATCCAAATTAATCTTGAAACCCGATGCCGCACAAAAACATTCAGCCTCAAAAACCGCTCTCTTCACAGACCGCACATCCGCGCATAGAACCGCCACATCATCCATATAACTGAGAACTTTGGCAGCCCTCCCACCACTCCCAGGGATAGCAACACCCCTGATCACTTTCTCCTTCAGTAGACTTACTATCAAGGGTTCAATGCAGCAGATAAAAAGGACAGGTGACAATGGACACCCTTGACGAACGCCGGAAAGAATCCCAATTTTATTGGTCAACATACCATTCACCAAGACTCGCGAAAACACATTTTTATATAAAACTTTCACCATTCGTACAAACCCAGCAGGCAAATTCATTTTTTCCAAAACAAGAAACATAAAATCGTGGCTCACTCTATCATAAGCCTTCTCAAAATCAAAGGAAAGCACAGCTACCCCGCATTTCCTACTCATAACATCACTCACAACATCTCTTAACAGGATCAAATTCTCCCATACACTCCTCCCCGGTACCGCACACACTTGGCTCTCACCCACCACACAATCAATCACCTCCTTCATCCTATTTGCTAACAATTTGGCCATAATTTTATAGTCCACATTAAGTAAGGTAATGGGTCTATAATTCCGAATATCAGTTTTATCCCCCTTCTTAAAAATTAAATTTACGATACCACCTTTTTGAGACTCACTCAATTCGCCTAATTCAAACACCTCATTAATCATGTCACACAAATCTTCTTTAACATCCATCCAAAACTGCAAGTAAAATTCCACACTCAAGCCATCATCTCCTGGCGTTTTCCCTTTAGCCATACTCTTCACTGTCATCTCCAATTCATCACACGTCACCTTTCGAAGCAATCCCTCATGCATTGTCACATCCAACCTACAATCCAATTTATCCAAAAAATCAAGATAAAAGGAACTATCGATTTTTTTCCTAGCAAATAAAGTGCAGTAAAAATCAAACACTTTAGACAACATTCCATCCGTATCCTTACACCCATTAATCTCAGCAATCACAGCCTTCTTCTGAACACACTTTTTATAAAAGAAACTGGTGCATTTCTCATTCAGCTCCAATTCATCCACTTTAGCTCTATAGATGATTTCCTTTCCTTTCTCAACAATCCATTTATTCCTCTCATCACTCACCTGATTCAAATCCTCTTTCACATCTACCCCCATCCCAGCCAATTTCAGCAAACACTGCCACCTAGCGTTCAAAATGAGGTACTGTTTCTGCTCTTTTCTCCTCTGAATCCCCATCCTACAAAAGAAAATCTTGCACTGCCTTTTAACCCAATCCCACCACTTGCATATATTCCCAAATTTAAGTTTGACAGCCTTCCATCTCTCATACTTCTCACGAAACTCTTTACACCCCCTCTCATTCTCTAACAATAAAACATTCAATTTCCACAAGCTCTTCTGCATAAGCACACACCCCTCTACTCGTAATTGGACCAAAACCATCATGTGATCAGAGAACAAGTTAGGTTGTACCTCCCAACTCACAGCAGTAAAGCCAGCAGATACAAAGCAATGGTCAATTCTAGATTTAGTATTTGCATTCTGCCATGTGAATCTGTGCTCCTCCCTCCCCACCAGTCCCCACACATCATGCAAATGAAGATCTACACAGATGTCCCTCAGGATCTTAGAAGACCTATCCAAAGTACCATTCCCTTGTCGATCTTCAGGGCATAAGATACAATTAAAGTCACCTATAAATACAACAGGCTCTCTACCCACTAAGAAAAATTTAACCTTTTCTAACAAATCACACCTCTCCTGTTTCTTAACGGGAGCATAAACATTAAGAAACCTGATACACTCTCCCCAAACTGAAATTAACTAGAACCGCCCTTCCTGGCTCAATATTAATAACTGTATCAATTGTCACATGAGGAGACTTAATCAGTATACCCACACCTGTGTTTTTAACCCCATTTTCCCCAGACCACACAGATGGCCCATATTTCCAAGCCCTTTCCATCTCCTCATAAGACAGTTTAAAATCAAGACAACATTCTTGCAGAAATAAAATGTCCGCTCGGACTGTAGAGAAAAAATCAAACATTGCCATCCGACGCTTCTCACTTGCAAGTGATCGCACATTTAAAGATGCGATTGACAGCAACATTGCTGATGCATAAGAGATAGGCAGATGGCACACAAGCAGTTTATCCTGGGTCTAAATGCTTGCTATCATGGAGCAGGCGTTCCACACCAGGCTCAGAAGTCACAGAAATTGCATCCTCCTCTTCTTTTGCCAAATCCACAGTCCATGAGAGAGAATCTGGCGATCCCAGACCACTAAAAAGGTCTTCTGCCGTATCCGGATTAACTTTCCTTCTCTTACACTGTAATTCCTCCTCCTGGATCTCCTGGGGTCTTGACCCATTACCCCCCTGACATTCCATCTCCTCATTTCCCTCCTCCACAAGCTCCAAAGGCGCAAACGCATTCGCCAGCTGCACCGCACAGCTATAGGTTGTCACAGCCCCACTCTGCGCCTTCACCTGACTTCCACTTGTAACACCTTTCTCCTTCTCTCTTTCTCCATCTCCACTACTTGTCTCAAGACATCCTCATCCTCCGCTTCAGGTTGGGTACGCCTGGCCTTCTTTCCCCCCGTCACTTTCTCCGCAAAGGTCTGCACTCTCTGAGGGCAGTCTGCATATAGGTGCTCCGTACTGTGGCAGTGGGTACATGCTTTGGGGATTTCACATTTGTCAGCCGTATGGCCCAGTACCAAGCAGTTAGTGCACTTTTTCAGGAGATCCCAATTTTGGGTCACATGCCCCATCTCTCCACATTTCCAGCAGTAAGCTGGCATTCCTGAATATTTAAGGAATCCTCTATTGCGCCCAATTTGAAAGGTTTGCTTGATGTGCTCCACATGATCATCCATATAGTCATTTGCAAAGAAACGGCAATGGTACAGCCGTTTCCCAGACCACACTCCCACACTATTGTATATGAGCTTCACAAATGCCACAGTCTCACATTCAATTTTGAGATAATCCGAAACTTCTCTAGTAGTCACATAGGGATTGTACATCATGACTGTGACCATCTTCCAGGGGCTCCTATGCAGAAACTCCACCCGGAAATTATCCATGCAAGACTCCTCCCTCTTCTCTTCCCAGCAGGCTTTGAAGCTGGTATATCCAGTAAATACAATTTCTACAACCCCCTGGTTACGATATTCAGCCATGCAAATGAGATTCTTACCCTCCACTCCACAGGGTGTCAAGACCTTCTCCATTACAAGTTTTGCACAATCTTCATCCACTGCACCATTCAGGATTTCAATTTTCGCCGCATTGCGGAAGCGCACTTCAGGAGCCACTGATGTGTGTCTGTCGCCATCCATCCTGGAGCGCAGAAAAAAGGCTTCCTCCAAACGAGAAAACCTCCACCACTACGTGCTTCAGGATAACCAGGTTACCAAACCAAGCGCAGTCAGGCCCAGGCACAAAGGCCTGGCCTGATAGAAAATTTTAAGTCCGCAAACGTGCAACTATAACGAAAAACCCGTAAGTGTTCACAAAAAATGTGCAAGTGCAAAACACCACACGAAAAAGTGCACTTAGGGGTGTGTTTGTCCTACCCCCGATCCCCCGGGGCACGAAGCTCCTGACAGGGACAAGGTTCCCATTTGGTCCTCCTGGCCAAAAGGCCTGGTGGACCACCGTTCCTTATGCCCAGCCGAAGCCGGACATCCAGTACTAGGCAAGGGGGTTCTCCCGAAGAGAAAACCCCCTAGGGATCAGGGGAGGAAGGAACCGTATGGCCACACATCCTCCCCCTAGACTTCAGGTAAGGCCCGAGGACCCACACCCTCCATCCGTGAAAAAACACACACACATAAGAACAGAAAAAGTGACAAAACGTGGGAGTGGTAAATAAATAAATAGAAAATAAAAAAGTGGTACCGTGCCTAATAGTGCACAGACCAGGCCCTGAGGCCTGTAGCAAAAATTGCCCCGGACTTAGCCAAAAGACCTGGTCCTTAGGGCGCTGTGCAAAAAGAAGTGAAAAAACAGTGGCCATGTGTCATCTTCACACCGTGGGGTCCCACACCCAAGTGTTACTAGTGACACCCCTGAGGCGACTACTCAGGGGGCACTGAGTTTGCGGACTTTTTGCGTCCCCAGCCCCAGGCCAGACCAAGGTAGATCCGTCCAAATCAGGAGGTACTGGGTCTTTCCAGTCTTCTCAGAGGAATTACTCCCGGGGCCCCAGCTTATACTCGTGGCGCTCCCCGGTTTCTGTCCCTCCGGTACTAGCCTTCCGGACCCCCATCATACCAGTGAGGGTACTATACAACAACCATCCCCGCAAAGCTAGAATGGTCGGGAGCACCCCCACTGGACACTGATAAGAACAGATTTTTTGATTGAAAAGATACTTTTATTGCAGAAGCATCAAAAACAACATGATACGTGTAATCGGGGTACATCTCACCCTGTACTGCGACGCAGCGCACCACATGGCAATACAGTTCCAAGCATACAATAAATACATTCAGAAATAAATACATTCGCTCAGCGGTATGATGCCTGACGTGATGTGCCGAGGATGAATCCCCAGACCACCACGTCATGCATAACGCCGCTTACCCCAAAAACTGTAACATTCTACTACACATTACGTTACCTAACAATACTAGTGCATGCACAAAAACGAAAAACCGGATATTGCAATCAATCAATAGGCATCAGGTATGTGTGGGAAGGGGGAGGGGGGGGGGGAAAACCACAGGCCCGAAGCTTTATTGAAAAGACAAAGACACGCTAGGGGGAAGGGGGAAATCTTCAGACGTCCTCTTCCTCCTTAAAGTCCATCAAGGAATAGTCTCTGAGCAGACTGAGGGTCAGTCTGCGGCAGTCCTCAATGGACATCCTCTCCCGCTGGTGGATGAGGCGCTTCCTGGCGCACCATAAAGCGTCCTTAAAGCAACACAGCACCCTCCAGGCGCTGTCAATGTCCTCCAGAGAGAAAGTTCCACAGAACAGTCCATTCAACACCCCAAAGTGAGTGATGGCTGTCTGCGGCACAAAGTCCTTGAGTTCAGGTTCCAGGGCCCCCAACAGGGCCTGAGCAAATGAGCACTCCCAGAAAACGTGGTAAGACGTTTCCTCGTGGATGATGCAGAAGGGGCAGTGTCTGTATCTGCTCAGGTTCCTGGCATGCATAAATGTCCTGAGAGGCAACCCCCCTTGGATTGCCATCCATGCCAGGTCTTTGTGCCTGTTGGTAAGAATGTTGGAAGAAACATTCCTCCAGACCACCTTGCAGGTGTCTGAAGGCAGGCCTGGAACCGACTCCAAAATGTCGCTGGCTCGGATGAGCTTGTAGATTGTCTTTGGCTTCCACAAATCAGGCTTGACTCCCTGCAGCCCTTGCTCCCTGATGAACTTGAAGGTGTCCAAGTAGTACCAAGGAGTGTCCCAGTTGTAGGGGATGGAACTATCCCAGGTGTCCCACCCCAGGGACCTCCAGAGAGGCAACAGGAAGAAGCGAGACATTGCGTTCCCGCCAGAGTCCATAGTCCGTCTTGGCAAAGTTCTGCGGATGCAGTTGCAAGCAAAGAACACCCTCAGCTGGGTGGCGATGTCGGGCACGCCCTTACCGCCCTTGAGGGGTTCCTTGAACATGACTGCCCGCTTCACTCTGTCCATCTTGGAGCCCCAGATGAAGTGAAACACCGCCCTGGTGATGGCCTTGCAGGTGTTGACCCGAGGGGGCCAGGCCTGGGCGAGGTACTGCAACACAGGGAGAATCTCGCTGCGGAGTACCAGTGTCTTCCCTTCGATGGTGAGGTCAGATTTTTTTTTTTTTTTTTTTTAACCAAAATATCAGCACTGCAATTAGGAACTTAACTGCAGATAGACATCAGCACAGGAACTCCTTATGTTGAGTCTACTAGGCACATCACGTATTTTGGCTTCTCTTTTATTTTTTTATTTTTATTTTTTTTTGTAAAATAAAATATTTTATATCGATTAAATTGAACCAAAACATTCTTACTTAAACTGGGACCAGGTATCCACTCCCCACTCTATTTTAGCAGTATCTCCCAAACTCCGCCGATCCCACAAGTAATACAGAAACATTTTTGCTAACAAAAATTTAATGCCTTCATCCACCGAAATCATTTCCCGTTTCCTAACCAAGATACCCCGACATTGCCACAAGACCTCTTTCCCAGCACATATGATTCTCCACGCTATGGCTTGTTTACCTGGCGCTGCACCTAAATGCAGGCCATACGCCACCTTCTCATAACACAAAGATTGTAGACCCGCTAGACCACTCAAAATATTCCCAACTCTCTTCCAGAAACACTGTGCAAAAGGACAATTCCATATGAAATGCATTACCGATTCCTCATTACCACAAGGATGTCTGGGACAACGACCCGATCTTATTAACCCTCTCCTATACTGAAATGCCTTGACCGGTAAACATTCATGAACCACCTGCCAACCCAGATCTCTCTGACTATTGGTAAGATTTCGATTGAGTACCATGTTCCACACCTCCTTGGACGTATCCTCACTGTACCTCTCCACTCTCACTATACATTGAGCTCTCAAAATTCTGTGGATAATTTGTTTAGGTCTTTGAAAGTCTTGTACATCACATTCATACAACGCATATTTTCGGATAAACCCAAGTAGGATTTTATAATGAGGTTCTAAAATATCTGAGCACGGCTTGTTCAATCCCGCAGACACCCACTTATATCTCCTCCAGATACGACCTCCACTATATCGGATCATGTGACCAGGTAAAGTATTCCTCCCACTGAGTTTAACCATCATACTCACATATCTTACGCTCAGAAATAAACGCACATCAGGCATGCCCCTACCACCCTTTTCTTCTTCTTTATATAAAATTTCCCGTTTGACTCTCTCCATTTTAGCACCCCAAAGAAACATAAAAAGTTCTCTAATAATTCGTTTAACAAAAACATCTTTAGGATAATAAACTAAGCCCGTATAGAGCAAAATTGGCAATATGATGGCTTTAATCAATAATATTTTGCCTGCAAATGTTAGATCCCGAAGCTTCCAGAAATCCACTTTCTTTTTTATTCGATCAACAACACCCTCCCAGCATTTGACTCCAGTATTCTGTGAATCAAAAACAATCCCCAACACTTTTATTTGATCATTAATCACCTGAAGATTAAGACTTATACAACCATTCCAAGTACCAAACCCACAACACACACTCTTATCTAAATTTATCTTGAACCCAGATGCTGCGCAAAAACATTCAGCCACAAACACCGCTCTCTTAACTGACCTCACATCCGCACACAATACTGCCACATCATCCATATAACTTAACACTTTAGCATCCCTCCCACCACTCCCCGGGATAGTAACCCCCCTTATCACTTTCTCCTTTAATAAACTGACCATCAGAGGTTCTATGCAGCAGATAAACAGGACAGGCGACAATGGACACCCTTGACGAACTCCAGAAAATATGTCAATGTTATCAGTCAACCTACCATTCACTAAGACTCGAGAAAACACATTATTATATAACGCTTTCACCATTCTCACAAAACCAGCAGGCAAATTCATTTTCTCCAACACAAGAAACATAAAGTCATGACTCACTCTATCATAAGCTTTCTCAAAGTCAAACGAGAGCACAGCCACCCCACATTTCCTACTCATGACATCACTCAAAACATCTCTCAACAGTATCAAATTTTCCCATACACTCCTACCTGGCACTGCACACACTTGACTTTCACCCACCACACAAGAAATCACATCTTTCATTCTATTTGCTAACACTTTCGCAATGATCTTATAATCCACATTCAATAAGGTAATGGGTCTATAATTCTTAATATCCGTTTTATCCCCCTTTTTAAATATCAAATTAACAATACCACCTTTCTGGGATTCACTCAATTCTCCTGAGTCAAACACAGCATTCACCATTTCACACAAATCTTCTTTCGCATCCTCCCAAAACTGTAGATGGAATTCCACACTCAGCCCATCATCCCCTGGCGTTTTCCCTTTTGCCATACTCTTAACCGTCATCTCCAATTCCGCACACGTCACTTTCTGAAGCAATCCACCATACATACACCTATCCAACTGACAATCTAGTTTATCCAAAAAATCGTTATAAAAAGAAGGATCAATGCGTTTCCGAGAAAATAACATGCTGTAAAAATCAAAAACTTTTTGCACCATTCCATCAGCATCCTTACATCCATCAATCTCAGCAATCACAGCTTTCTTCTGTACACACCTTTTGAAAAAGAACCGAGTACATTTCTCATTCAATTCTAATGCATCCACTTTTGCTCTATATATGATTTCTCTACCTTTTTCAACTATCCATTTATTCCTCTCATCTCTTACCTGCTTCAATTCCTCCTGTACATCCACCCCCAATCCATCTAATTTCAACAAACACTGCCATCTAGCGTTCAAAGTGAAGTACTGTTGCATTTGTTCTTTTTTCCTTTTAATCCCCATGCGACAGAAAAACACTTTGCACTGTTGTTTAAACCAATCCCACCACTTTCGTATATTCCCAAACTTAAGTTTGGCAACCTTCCACCTTGCATACAACTCACGAAACTCCTTACATCCCTGTTCACTCTGTAATAACAAGACATTCAACTTCCACAAACTTCTCTGCACACTCACACAACCCTCCACACGCAATTGGACCAATACCATCATGTGATCCGAAAACAAGGTAGGTTTCGCTTCCCAGCTCACTGCCTCAAAGCCAGCAGAGACAAGGCAATGGTCAATTCTGGATTTTAAATTTGCATTTTGCCATGTAAACCTATGCTCCTCCTTCCCCACCAATCTCCACACATCATGCAAATTAAGATCTACACATATGTCCCTTAGGATCTTAGAAGATCTATCCAGTGTACCATCTCCTTGTCTATCAGCAGGACATAAGATACAATTGAAATCGCCCATCAATAATACCGGTTCCCGACCCACTAAGAAATATTTTATTTTCTCTAATAAATCACACCGTTCATTCTTCCTGACTAAAGCATAGACATTAATAACACGGATGCATTCACCCCAAGCTGAAATTTTTACTAACATCGCTCTTCCTGGCTCAATATGTATCACATTCTCAACTGTCACATGAGGAGATTTAATTAGTACACCCACACCTGTGCTCTTAACCCCATTTTCCCCAGACCACACAGAGGGCCCACACTTCCAATCCTTCTCCATCTCTTCATATGACAATCTAAAATCTACACTACATTCTTGTATTAAAAAGATATCTGCACGAACTGTATAAAAAAAATCAAAAATAGCCATTCGCCGCTTATCGCTTGCGATTGATCGCACGTTTAAGGATGCGATGGACAGCAACATTGCTGATGCAAAGGAGATAAGCAAATGGCACACAGGGATTTTATCCCGGATCTAAATGCTTGGTATCTTGTAGCAGGCGTTCCACACCAGGTTCAGAAGTCACTGAAACTGCATCCTCCTCTTCTTTCGCTAGATCTACAGTCCAGGAAAAAGAATCTGGCGACCCCAGACCACTAAAGAGATCTTCCGCCGTATCCTGAGACACTTTTCTTCTCTTGCACTGCAATTCCTCCTCCTGATTCCCCTCCAGGGGCCTCTTTTCCTTGCCCACTTGATAAGAACAGATTTTTTTTTTTTTTTTTCTCAAAAAGCACTTCAATTTCCAACAAATTCATGTGATGCCGCAAAGCTCCAAGGTACATGTCCAAAGGAAGTTCTGTCCCTTCAAACGCTGACCCTCAAAGCTAGACAAAGATCATCTAGTCATCCCTCCAAAAGGCACTGTCCCTCCAATGAACATGTCACCTAGGACAAAAAAAGAGAAAGGTAAGTTCCAGCTTCATTAAAACATATAAAGATGCATATACCAAAAGCCATACAACTTTTAATATCTACAAAAAAGAAAAAAATAAAAAGGCCACAAGGCTCACAGACTCCTGCGAATTCCAGATTCTGAAAAACCATCAGGCACCTGGCTACCTTCAAACTAAAAAGAGAGAAAAGACATCAAACTTCCTGCAACTCATGGAAAAAGCTCCCATCAGGCCACAAACCATCTTTTCCATAACGCAAACTTCCACACCTCATTTGCTCTAGCAACCCCCAACTTTTTGCAGTCCAGGTACCCATAGTTATACACCCGTCCACGGACCATGGCCACACACCCACGCACACTTACAACCTCTTTCTTAAATAGCCAAATATTCCGAACGTCCCACAAACATTCCTTCACGCAATTCACCAAAATCCATAAAACCCTCCCATCATTCTTACCCAACTGCCATAAGCCAAACATCACCATCTCATACGTCACCCCTTTCACTCCCACCAACCCCTCTATCATACCCCCCAAACATCTCCACACCTTCACCGCATACCTACACTTCCAAAACACATGCTCAACACTTTCTATCCCCACACAACCTCTCCTCGGACACCTCTCAGTTGCACACATCCCACGCCGTCTCTGAAACATCCTTACTGGCAAACATTTATGCACCCCCATCCATGCAATATCTTTCTGACGATTATCTAACTCCCTATCACACACATTCTTCCATACTCTCTCACATTCAACTGACCTCAAACCACCCACCCCTTCCATCACCTCATTCTCGTCCAACTTCTTACATACCTTCTTGCAATCACTCCACATTTCCTTCACTATCCCATGCAACGCAAACTTTTCAGCCCCTTTCACAATTTTTAGGTAAAACCAAGGTGCTCTAAAACACACTGGCTTTCTTAATTCCACCTCATACCAACCTAACTTACGCAACACACTTCCCGCACAATACTTTGTCATACATCCTGCCATACTCTCCTTCTCACTCAAACGCACACACATACTCACATACCTCACCAACAACCACCTCTCAATCCACACCATTCCCTTCCCACCATTCATCTTACTCTTCACAACTTTCTCTCGTTTTAATTTCTCTGCTTTGGAAGACCAAAGAAATTGGAAGATCACTCTCACAATCCTCCTCAATACCTTGTCCTGAGCCGGGAAAACACTGTACAAAAATAATAATATTGGCATCAATACCGCCTTGATCACCAACACCTTACCTTCCAGAGTCAAAGCCCTCAACGACCAAAACGCCGTTCGCTTTCCAATTTTTCCCACCACCTCTTCCCAACTTTCTCTCCCATACAAGTCCCTCTCAAAATGCACACCCAACACTTTTATGCTACCCATACACACTCTCCAACCACACTGTCCAATCTCCTTCCAATCTCCAAAAAACTTACATTCACATTTATCCAAATTAACTTTAAAGCCGCTCCCCAAACAAAAAATATCCAACAACAACCTCACTCTTTTCAAACTTCTTACATCCCTACATACCACCGTCACGTCATCCATATAGCCAATGATCTTCAACATTCTCCCACCACTTCCAGGTATCACCATTCCACCCACACATTTATCTCTTGCAATCATTCTGATCAAAGGCTCAATCACACAAACAAACAAGACCGGGGACAAGGGACACCCCTGTCTTACTCCCGATCTCACAGCCACATCCTCAGTCACCCAACCATTCACCTGCACTCTACTCCGAATCCCAGCATACAAACTCTTTATCCACCCAATCATCCGCTCAGGCACCCCCATTCTCTCCAAGACCTTCCACATAAAACCATGCACCACCCGATCATACGCTTTCTCGAAGTCTATCTTCGCAACAGCCGCTACCTGCTTACGCTCCCTCACATCCCACAAAACATCCCTCAAACAAACCAAACTCTCACTTATCACCCTCCCCGGTACCGCACACGCTTGCTCTTCACCTAACATTCCCTCAATCACTCCTTTCAACCTATTAGCGATAACTTTGGCAACTAATTTATAGTCAACATTTAAAAGAGATATCGGCCTCCAATTTCTTAGTTCTCTTCTTTCCCCTTTTTTATAAATCAAAATAATCAAACTTTCAGTCATACTTCTTGGCACTCTCCCATCCTTCAACACTTGCACACACATTCTATACACCCATCCACCAATCATATCCCAGAACACAGTATAATACTCAGCTGGCAAACCATCCAATCCAGGCGTCTTCCCATTCTTCATTTCCTTCAAACTCCTCTCAACCTCACACAACTCTACATCCTCTTCCAAAAACTCTCTATCCTCTCTCTCAACACTTTCCCACACTCTCCAACACATCCTCTTCCGCACTCATATCCCTTTCCTTCTCTGCAAACAAACTCCCATAAAACTTCCACACATCCTCTTTCACCCTCTTATTACCACTCACCTCCTGACCATCCCCATCCAATACAGTCACCAACTCACTTTTACCTCCATACACCCTCTTGAAAAAAAATCTCGTGCATTTCTCATCAAGCTCTTTTACAGCGGCCTTTGCCTGTGCCTTAATGGCCTTGCCTTTTGACACCAAAAACTTCCTGATTTTCTCTTTCGCTTCAGCCACCTCCTCATTCACACTCTCACCCCATTCTCTCCTCCTCTCCAAACATTCCAATCGCTTCTGCCACCAATCATACTCTTCTCTAGCTTTCTTCACCCTCTCACATCCCTTCCTCACAAAAAAGGCCTTCGTGTTTGCCTTCACCCACTCCCACCACCCCACCACACTCTCAAAATCTAACAACCTCCTCTCCCACTTCCCAAACAACACTCTGTACTCACTCCGTACACATTCATCCTCCAATAACTCCACATTCAACTTCCACACCCCCTTACCATGTTCCCGATCCGAATCCACACTCACTCCACACGCAACCCGACCATGGTCCGTGAACGGCGCCCTCTGAATCAAAAAATTCTCCACCTGGAATTCTCTAGATAAAAAACAAAAGTCAATACGCGACTGCGTATGATGGCTGGCAGAAAAACACGTACAACCTTTCCCTTTCCCGGCATCACATAACTTTAGGTCCTCACAAATACTCCTGAGGATCTTACCAGACCTATCTACCCCTCCCCCCCCACCCTCACCCACCCCACACTCCCCATCCCCTCCCCCACCCCCCCACCAACACCACCCCTCCCACCCCCACCCCTCCCCCCAAAACCCCTCTTCCTGTCCCCTCCTTGCAAGATGCAATTAAAGTCACCTAGAATGGCTAACGGATCCCTTCCGGTCAAGAAGAACCGCAAATCTTCAAATAAAGAGATCCTCTCATTTCTATTTACTGGGGCATACACATTTAAAATCCGAAACACAAACCCATCCACCTCCACTTTTAACAATAGGGCTCTGCCTCTAACAACATGGACCACCCCCAGAATTTTAAATCTCCACCCCTTAAACAGAATACCAACACCCTCGTTTTTCTGCGTCCCAATAGACCAGACTGTCGGGCCATATGGCCAAATGTCCTTCTCAGGTTCCTCCAGGAGGTTACATTCTTGGATGCAAAGGACATCAGTTGACAGTAGAGACAGATAATGCAGTATGGACGCCCTCCTTGGAGCCGACCGAAGTCCCCGAACATTCAGGGAGGAAAAACGAAGGTGCATGAAAAGGAAACAAAAAACGCATTAGTCATAAAGCATTTCACTTTTTGGCCTTTTTTCCCTGGGCCTTGGTCTGTTTACTGGGCCGAAGCCCCTCCCTCCTAATCCTGCTCCTCCTGGAGCCCCCCTCTACAACAGCCGGCCTTCTAAAGCCCCCTGAATCCTGCAAGGTCTCAGAAGTGCTAGTACTTGCAAAAGACTCTATTGACTGAGATGAAGAGTCCGACTCCACCTCCTCCTCCCTCCTACCAGGACTAGGAACCTCCTCAATCATCTGAGTCAAGACCACAACAGGCTGCTTCCGCTTAAGGGACCCTAAAGACTGATCCATCTCCTCCTCCTCTCTCACCAGCTCTCCTCCACCCTCTATAGTCACCTGGCCTGGTACCACCTCCTCATCAAGCTGGGATTCAGCCACCACCCTCTCATCCTCCCTGGATTCGGGCCCTAACTCCAGATGGACCCCCCCTCCAGGATCTACCACAGGTGTCTGCTCAAGTGCCGGCCCCCCAGCAAGCGGTGACTCAGCTTTCCTCACCACTTCCACCCGGGGTTCAGGCTCTGACTCCATTTGGGATATCCCCTCAGACTCTAATTCAGGTAATTGGGCCAATTCCACCAAGGCCCCAGCTCCAGACTCCACCCCCCCAACAACTGGGGGTTCCACCACTGCTGCCACCTCCTCCCTAGGTTCAGGCCCTGGGTCTATGCCTGGCGTGGTCACTGCACCCACACCTCTAGCGGCTTCCGCATAGGACCTTGCCCTCCTATCACCACCACCACTCCCAGAACCGCCCTCCACACCGCGGGCAATCCCATCCACGGTAGGGCACTGCTTTGCCAGGTGCCCCCCGCTACCACACAGATGGCATTTTTTCCCAGCTGAACACTCTGCCGTCCGGTGTCCTGTCTGGAAACAATTCCGGCATACAACTCCAGCGTCACAGTGCTCCCTCGTATGACCAAACGCAAAACAATTGCGGCAGAACTGCGGCTGGCCTGGGTACCACAGAACCCCTCTATTGGCCCCGATGGAAAAGGCCTGGGGCGGATGGAGCGTGCCCCCGATCCCACCTGCGTCCTTCTTCAACTGGACCCAATACTTGCGCTGTCCATTGAACGTGCCGAAAATATTTGTCTGCATCACTCCACCAGAAACCACTGCGCAGTATCGATACAAGAAAGCCTTAATCTCCTCCTCTCTCACAAACGGGTTATAGAGTTGCACCGTCACAGGGATACGCTGCTTTGACTCACTGGCCAGGAAACAAACGTCCTTCAGCAAAGGATCATCCTCCTTTTCGGTTTTCCTCAACAGGCATGTCCATAGATCCCCAAGACGGAAGAAATTGACATCATAGAAACCGCTCGCCGGAAAAGCTTGCACGCAGAAAATATTTTCGTGGGCGATCCCCAGCAACTCCATCAGAATCTTCTTTTGGACAACATAGAGTCCGCATTCAGCCCTCCTGGCCTCTGGAATAATCACCCGAACGGTGTTTGGGGCATCCGGTGGAACAGGAGCCATCCCACAGCAACGAGCAACCTCCCTTCACCAATCCCTCGGGAGAGGCTCAGGAAAGGTCATCCCTATTCAACGGGTTCAGGAAGCGCCACCCCCTATAGCAGCAAGTCACGCTTGGTATACGTGCCAAGGCCGAGGGCGCTGGTCCCCTACTACCTGCCTTCTGACTACAACCATAAGATCGCAGCCAAAAGGCCGAGAAGCGATAACCGGAAACTCGGGCCTACCCGAGCAGCATCCCAGGCTTGGGGTACCTGGGAAGGCCGAGGGCGCAGGTCTACCGACACCACCTTCCAGCTCGCAACCCCAAGAGATCACAAGCAAAAAGGACTCGCAGTCCGCCACCGCCAACCCACCACCAGCCACCCTAGGGAGACTGGTGGGGGCGATCGCAACCCGTTGCCTGGGGACTAAGCCTAAGGCCAATAGCAGCAAGGGGGGGCCCTCTGAAGAGAGACGCTCCCCCCAAGGCCGACCCTCGGGTACCCCAGGCACCTCCCGACCAAGAAGCAAGGAGCCGAAACTACACTTGATCTTGGCCAAAAGGCCGAGAAGCGATAACCGGAAACTCGGGCCTACCCGAGGGCCGCCCGAGCGGGCAGAGGGGACGTGCTCGCTGAGAGCTCCACGGGCCGGAGGGGGCCCACTCCTCCGCAGGGCTCTTCCAGGTAGCTGGGGCTGCCAAAATTCACACCTCTGGCCCAGGGCCTGGCTCTCCTGCCTCCACTCCCTCCCTGGACACTTGGCTTCCATCCCCTGGGCCCAGCCTGCTGCTGCTCGAGCCCACGTGGGCACCAGCAGGTGCGGCTGGTTTGGGGAGAAATCAGCACGGTCATTTGCATGGCCCCGCCTCTAGGGCCGAGATGACAGATTGATCCTAAGCCAAAAGGCAGAGAAGCAATAACCGGAATTCTGGCCTTTCCAAGGTGCGCCTGAGCCTGCTGCATGGAGCTGCTCACTGAGAGCTCCCCAGACTGCATGGACGTGTGAAACTTCACACCTGTGGCTGGGTGCCTGGGGCCTAGCCTCCACTCCCACCCCCGACACTTTGCTTCCATCCCCTGGGGCCAGAGCTGCTGCCCATTCTGCTCCTCCATCAAAGTGGACAGCTGCAGGTGCTGCTTGTGTCCAGGCAAAATGAGCCCAATCATTTGCATAGTCCCACCTCTAGAGCCAAGTGGGAAGGCGGGCCACTAGAGAGACACAGGCCTTGGCATGGCATCGTTGCGGCTGCTCAAGCGTCCCAGTCAGGCTGAGCAGGGCTGCCAGGCCTCCTTCATGCTACACGCTAGGCTTCCAAGCTGCCTTCCTTTGGACAGAGGGCTTGCGGACTCTCCTCCTTCACTGGCTGATGTGCACGTCCCATCCAGCCCAGAGCATCCAGGCAACACAAGCAAGAAGAGAGCAAGAAAGTGACACAGACATCAACAAAAGCACACAGGCACACCTGGGGTTAAAATAAACTTTAATGGTAGCTATTCACACCTCATTAGCAGCAACACACAAATAAGACAACACAATGAAGCACACTGCTGGCAGGCAGGTGCAAACAGAGTCTGGAGGCGCAAAGCCAAGGCTTGTTGGGACCACTCGAATGGGCCTCACTCCTGTCTTCATCCTGAACTTGCCCTTTCCTTTCCTTCTTGGGGAAAGGAGAGTGACTTTTTGTCATTTTTGTCTGCTTTTGGAAAACTGCATAAGAGATGGGTGCACCGGTCCTGGAGGTACTGCAATACCAGGTCGATGCGTGGAGTGGACAGAGCAAGCTCTTCTTCCATCTCCCTGTTCTAAAAATCCATTTTATATGTGGTCCCCAGATAGGGGACGTATCAGATATTAAACTGCGAACAGATTTTTTTTAAGTCCGCAAACATGCAGATAACAAAAAACCCGTAAGTGTTCACAAAAAATGTGCAAGTGCAAAACACCACACGAAAAAGTGCACTTAGGGGTGTGCTTTGTCCTTCCCCCTCAAAGGGGATGGACCCCTACCCTGATCCTCCGAAGCACAAAGCTCCTGACAGGGACAAGGTTCCCATTTGGTCCTCCTGGCCAAAAGGCCTGGTGGACCACCGTTCCTTGTGTCCAGCCGAAGCCAGACACCCAGTACTTGGTCAGGGGGCTCTCCCGAAAAGAAAACCCCCTAGGGACAGGGGAGGAAGGAGCCAAAAGGCCACACATCCTCCCCCTAGACTTCAGGGCAGGCCTGAGGACCCACACCCTCCATCCTGTGAGGAAAACACACACATAAGTAAAGAAAAAGTGACAAACGTGGGAGGTGAAATAAATTAAATAAATAGAAAATAAAAAAAAAGTGGTCATGCCAAATAGTGCACAGACCAGGCCCTGAGGCCTGTAGCAAAAATTGCCCTGGTCCTAGCCAAAAGGCCTGGTCCTAAGGGAGCTGTGCAGAAAAATTGGAAAAACAGTGACCATGTGCCATCTTCACACTGTGGGGTCCCACACCCAGGTGCTACTAGTGGCACCCCTGAGGCGACTACTCAGGGAGCACTGGTTTGCGGACTTTCTGCCTTCCCAACCCCTGGCCAGACTAGGTAGATCCATCCAAATCAGGAGGAACTGGGTCCTTCCGGTCTCCTCGGAAGAATTACTCACTTTGTCTTCTACTCGTGGGCACCACGCTTTCTGTTCCCCCGGTAGTAGCCGTCCAGACCCCCATCATTCCAGCAGGGGTACTATACAACCAGCCATCCCCGCAAAGCTAGAATGGCTGTGGAGCACCCCCACTTTTTTTTTTTTGCCTATCAGACTGAATCACAGAACCAGTTTCATACACTCATCCACTGATCTGCGTTCCTTGCATCATCTTGGTTTTTTATGTGAGTTTTTTTATACTAAAATTGCCATTACATTATACATTACCACCCGCCCCCACCCTCCCACATTCCATAACCTATCCGCCTCCTCTTTACCCAACCTCCTCCTCTCCAGCACTAATACGTAACATAATTTCGCCCCACACCACCTCACACATTCTTCCTCTGTCAAAAGCACCTTCTTTCTGTACATTACACATCTTGCATCCCACACCACTTCTTTAACCAGCGCAGAAACAATGTGCATCTTCCTATTCACATTCTTATTTCCACCCGCCAACCCCAGTACTCCAGACTCAAAAGGTAACTCTCCTCGCCCCCACCACTCTTAACACAAATCCTTCCAACCGCCTTCACACCTCCTTAATGAAACCGCACTCCCAGAACACATGCCTTACAGTTTCGCTCCCACCACACCCCTCCCTCGGGCACCTCTCACTTCTCACCAATTTTCTCGCTTTTAAAAAGGCAAGCGTAGACAGGCAATTATGTAACACAGACCACACTATCTCCTTCTGTCTGTTAGTCACTCCTTTAATCGCCAGGTTCCTCCAGCACATCTCCGCGTACCTAGTTCTCAACCCACTGATGTTGGACACCACTTCCCCTCTCCTCAACCACTTCCACAACATCTCCTTTTTCATCGCCCCCAACTCACTTAACCGGTTTTCCTCAAAAAACTTCATACCTAAGTAATAGGCTGGCGACACCAGAGACAAATGTCTTCTCAGGTCCCTACCACACCAGCCCCACTTTACAACCGGCCATCCAACCGAAAACCTCATTAGGCTCGCCATCTTCCCTCCACCTACAATGGCCTTATAATGTATCAGCCACCACTGTGCCTTCAGAAAAATCTATATTGGGGAACCCATAACCCCCTGCTCCTTCAGACTTCATAACAGTCTCCCTCGATACCCTTTCCATTTTTGACCCCCAAAAGACGACGAACAACATCCTCATCACCCTCTGAGTAAGCCGCTTATTAGGGGCGAAAATTACACTGAAATATACCAGCAATGGAAGGATAACTACCTTTACAATTAGGGTCTTCCCGGACAGAGTCAAATTACTCAACTTCCACAAACTCAATTTCCTTTCCATCTTCTCCACCCCTTCCTCCGTGTTCTTTTGACTCGTCAAACTCCGAGTAAACTGCACCCCTAACACCCTTATCTGCTCTACCTCACCTCCCGCCAGATCACACGACCCACTCAGGACACACACTTTACTCTTCCCCCAATTGACCTTTAAGCCCGATACGCAGCCAAAAATACTGAGCAACAGTTCCGCTCTCTGCAAGTCCCTTTTGGAACTGCATAAGACCACCGCATCATCCATATAACACATCACCTTTGCGTTCTCCTTTTTACTCCCTGGCACGAACATCCCTCTAAAGGCTTTCTCCTTTTCCACATGCCTCAGCAACGGTTCCATAACACATATGACACATATGACATAGGGGACAGTGGGCACCCTTGCCTCACTCCCAACTTAATCCACACCAGATCCGTCAGGTTCCCGTTGACCAGAACCCTACTACTAATGCCCCTATACAGGCACCTCACCATCTCAATAAAGTCCGCCGGCATTCCCATACTCTTCAGCACCGTAAACATAAAGGGAAGTGACACTCGGCCATAGGCTTTTTCCAAATCAAACCCGGCAACCGCCAAAGGCGTATTATTGCTCTGAGCATAGAAAATCAGATCTCTCAAAAAAATCAGGTTATCAGTGATCCTTCTACCCGGAACTGCACATGTCTGTCCTTCCCCCACCACCTTATCAATCACCATCCGCATCCTGCCTGCGAGCACCTTCGCCAACAGCTTATAGTCGATATTCAAGAGCGTAATCGGCCGCCAATTTTGTATTTCCCTTGTATCCCCTTTCTTTTTAAACAATAGGGTAATCACCCCCTTTTTCATTGAACTTGAAAACCTCTTATACTCCATACAGTGTTTGCTGACCTCGAACACATGCAATTTCAAAATACTCCAAAATTTCACATAAAATTCCACCGGTATCCCGCCCCCTCCTGGCGTTTTATTTCTTTTCATTCCCTTCAGCGTATCCTCCACCTCCTTCTCAGTCACAGGGTCTGTCAACGTTTCACCTTCTTCCTTTTCCATCCCTCCATCCAAGATCTCACAATATTCCACTTGCTCACTCTCCGAGACCCCTCCTCCCCATCATACAATTCGCCATAACTTTTTAATTGCCTTCTCCATCCTTCCCCCTTGCACCTCCTCCAACACAGCACTCATGGCCTTCTTCGGCCCAAAGGCCTTCTTAAAGAAAAACCGTGAACAGCTTTCCCCCTCTTCCACCTCCTCCACTTTAGCCCTGAACACGATCCTTTCTCAACGCTCCTTCAGGAATCGGTTCCGCGCCTCCCTCACCTCCCTGATCTCCTCCACATCCAAAACCATCCTCTTACAGTTAAACAAAAAGTTTAATTGAGACAGAATCCTCCCCTCCTCTTCTTTCCTTTTCCTGGCTTTTTCTTTCCCCTTCCTCTTAAAGAAGGCCCCTATACATATTTTTGCCTAGTCCCACCAGGCCAACACGTCATCAAACTCCGGTTTTCTCAGTACTAAGCTTTCAAAGAACACTTCAAACCTTGCACAAACCTCTTCTTCCTCCAGTGTGGCACAAATAAGTTTCCACACTCCTTTCCCAAAACGTACCCCTTCCTCCAGATCAAAGGATCCTGATAACAAAACATGGTCCGAAAAGGTCACAGGTTCTATCCTGTAATCTACCATCTTCATCCCGGGTGAACAAACAATAAAATCAATTCTAGATCTTACCGATCCATTATCCGAATTAAAAGTAAGAGACATTCCCTCTCCCCACCTCCATCGCAACATCATGCAGACCAAAATCACTGATCACCTCATTAAGCACTTTTGAGGACACATCCACACCCCCCTCCTCTCTCACCCCTTGTCTTTCCTCCTTCCTCCTCACACAGTTGAAATCCCCTACCAAAATTGTAGGCAACCTCCCAGGCAAGCATAGTTTCAAGGTCTCAAAGAACCCGCATCGCTCCTTTCTATCCGCTGGAGCATAACAGTTTATCACCCTCACTTTCTTTCCAAGGATTTCAAGCACCGCCACCTGCATTCTCCCGCGCACAATGACCTCATGTGACACACATTGCCACTCTTAATGAGAATGCCCCCCCTCACTTCTTGCCGTACATACTGGAGCCCATAAGGATGTCCCAGCCTTCCATCTGCATCCGAGCCCCTCTCCACCCCACACTCCTGCACACAGATGACATCGGTCTTCACATTCCTCAAATACTCAAAAACCGCCGCCCTCCTCCACCCAGAACAAATACTTCTCACATTTACCGAACTCACAATAAACACCATGATGAAGTAAAGAATCCTTCTCATACCAGCCATGACCATCGAACTACTGCTGTTCCATCAATTCCACATCCAAACCACCTCCTCCACTCACATTCCTCTGTTGAATCCTCCTAGACAAAGGAGAACTGGCGGACTCCCCATCAACCGCCCTCAACAGGCTACCCTGCTCACCCCCACCAGGATCATCCACCCTTGCCCTTTTTGAGGTGGATACAGATGGCATCACCGCTTCTTCCATATCAACCACCAACCGCTGGCCACACTCCAAACTCTCCTCACTATCTATCCCCTGCATCACATCTTCAACCTCGCTATCTGAAAGTTCACCAATTAGTGCCGCAAATCTTCCCAGGCTATAAAGTCCTGAAAGCAAGCTCTCCACTTCATGTCTGCCATCGTCCTCTTCCTGCAGGAAGACCGGGGTTGCTCCACTTCCTCCACCGTCCGAAACTCCTCCGCCCACGCCATCCGCCACGTGGCACTTCACACTATCCACAGCCCCAGCTTCACCGGGTTGCACACTGTCCCCATCCACCGGAACTCCAGCAGCAGGGACAGCGCCATGCACACCCTCCACTGCTACTGGCTGCACTACCGACACAGCTTCACCGGCCAGAAGCTCCAGGGTCGGCGCAGCCGGGTCCGCCACTGCAGGGCCCGCGCTACTACCCTCCTCCCGTCGCACCGGCCTCCGCTGCTCTTTAAACCTTCTGGCTTCTTCTTGCCGATCTCTTATCTTCTCTTCCAGCATACTACTCCTCCTAGCCTCGAAATATTCATCGCACTGTCTTGCGAGGTGTCCCGCCCTCCTGCAAATGTCACACTCAGCTGTCTTCCAGGTAGCTGGGGCTGCCCAAATTCACACCTGTGGCCCAGTGCCTGGGTCTCTTGCCTCCACTCCCTCCCTGGACACTTGGCTTCCATCCCCTGGGCCCAGTCTGCTCCTGCTCGAGCCCAAGTGGGCACCAGCAGGTGCTGCTGGTTTGAGGAGAAATCAGCACGGTCGTTTGCATGGCCCCGCCTCTAGAGCTACGCGGGCAAGGTGGGCCACTAGAGGGAGACACAGGCCTTGGCATCCTTGTGGCTGCTCGAGCGTCCCAGAGTCGAAGCGTGCAGCTGCACTCTCGGGCTGCTGCTAGGCTTCTAGGCAGGCCTCCTCCGACGTGCTGAAAGCTAGGCTTCCGAGCAAGCTGACTTCCGGCTTTCCTTCGGAAAGACAGACAGAGAGCTTGCTGACTCTCGTCACTTCTTTACAGGCCATTGGGCACATCGTCCCATCCAGGCCACAGCTTCCAGGCAACCCAAGCAAGAAAGAAAGCGACACCAACCAAACAAAAGCACACAGGCACACCAGGGGTTGAATGAAGCTTTTCACACCAAACACAGATCAGGCACAACAACACACAACACAATGAAGCAAGCATGCTGCCATCTGGTCTGCAGGAGCAAGGCCAAGGCTTGTTGGGACCACTGGGATGGGCCTCGCTCACTCCCCTCACAGGTGTGACCTTGTGCCCTTTCCTTTCCTTCTTGGGGAAAGAAAGAAAGGAGAGTGACTTGTTGTAGTCGTCGTCGTGTTTCTTGGTCTGCTTTTGGAAAACCGCATAAGAGGGGTGCACCGGTCCTGGAGGTACTGCAATACCAGGTCGATGCGTGGAGTGGACAGAGCAAGCTCTTCTTCCATCTCCCTGTTCTAAAAATCCATTTAATATATGGTCCCCTGATAGGGGACGTATCAGATATTAAACTGATAAGAACAGATTTTTTTTTTTTTTTTTTTCCACTCAGTCTTAAAAAGATCTCAAACCTACCATCTGAAGTCTTAAATGCACATCATCGTGGAAAATTCAAAAAAAAGTAAAATTCAAAAACCAATCAACCTATTCCAATTTTGAGATTGCCAATAACTTTCAGCATTGCTCTGTCCATAAAGTTTACAATCTCTTAAAAAATACACATACAAGAAGCTTAAACCTAATTTTACACAATCCAAAGCATCTACAAAATCACGTTTGAAAAGCGCTATATTCCTAACCTTCCATAAGGCCAACTTCATAGAGCACACCACAGACCAAACCTTTTTAAAATCCTCATCCCCTATTCCCATCCCATAAAGAACCAACTCATGTCCCAAAGACCTCACCACACTAATACCCTTAATTAACCTCCCAACCAGCTTCCACACTTCCTGAGCATAAGCACAATTCCAGAAAGCGTGCAGGACCGACTCCTCCTCGTGGCAGCCCTCCCTCACACACCTAGCACTCCTCACCAAACCTCTCCTATGCTGAAAAAGCCTTGTAGGCATAACTTCCTGCACCACACCCCATGCCACATCCTTTTGCTCATTTGCCAGAAAAAATATAGAGACCCTCTTCCAAATCTTTTGAGTCACAGCGTAGGAAAAATTTTTAATAGGGATCAAAACACTACCCCCTCCCACTACAGTTTGCAACTTATGAAAATTCTTTAAAACATTCAGATCCAAATCAACCAAATCATATAGCCTGAGGGATTTTTCCAAAATAACATAAAACTCAGGGGGCGACCACCGATATGGCCTCCGCAGATCCAGGGGCACCCATTTATACTTCCTGACAAAAAAACCTAGCTGATAGCTCAAAAAGAAACTAAATCTAGACTCTCCACCCACCAATCTACCAATAATGTAGGACAGATACTTCAAAGTCAAAAAACGCCTGAAATCTGGAAAATTTTTTCCACCCTTTTCCTTTGGTTTGCATAAGTCTTCCCGTCTCAGTTTCTCCATTTTACTTCCCCAAAAGAAAAGAAAGCAACACCTAATAACTCTTTTCAGCAGAACCAATGAAGGAAAAAAAATCATTGAAAGGTACAGGACCATGGGCAAGATTATTTGCTTGATTACCAGAATCTTACCCTCCATACTCAGCACCCTTAATTTCCAGAAGTCCAGTTTCTTTTTAACCCTTTCCAGCAGAGACTCCCAATTTTTAACAGCACCACCACCCTGTGAAAAAACAATACCCAAAATCTTAACCTCTTGCATTATAGGCACTTTGCAACCCGCCTCAATATACATGTCCCCAATAGTCAAAATCCCCGATTTTTCCAAATTTAATTTGAATCCAGCAACTTCCCCAAACCACTCAATGATTCTAATAGCACGTTTCAAACTCTTGTTATTTTTCAAAACCAAAGTGACATCATCCATGTAAGCCACAGTTTTAATTTGACCTCCCGCACTGCCTGGTGCAAAAAAACCTTCCACCACTTTGTCCCTCCTGAGCGCACACAGAAGTGGTTCAATAGTACAGATAAATAAAAGCGGAGACAGGGGACAACCCTGCTTGACCCCACATAACAAATCAATTTTGGAAGACAAAAAACCATTCACGGACACCTGACTAGTGCATTTGCATAAAGACTCTTGATCTGTCTGATGAACCTCTCAGAGCAGCCCAATTTGCATAACGATTTAAATAAAAAGGCATGACCAACTCGGTCATAAGCTTTTTCAAAGTCCAGAGAGGCCAAGGCAATCTTCTGACCCCTGTCTTTGGTATCCCAAATAATATCTCGCAGCAACAATAAAGAGTCAGTGATCACCCTGCCAGGGACTGCACAGGTCTGATCACAATTAATAATAGACCCCACACATTGTTTTAACCTGTTAGCCAAGATTTTAGCATAAACTTTGTAATCACTGTTAAGCAAAGTGATAGGCCTCCAGTTTTTAATTAACTCTTTATCCCCTTTCTTAAAAATCAAGGCAATAACCCCACCCTTCCAGGACTCTGGTACCAAAAAACACTCCGAAACTTCCCTAATAACCTCAGTAAAGTCCTCCTTAATCAAATACCAAAAGAAATTATAAAACTCCACTGGGAGTCCATCTATACCCGGCGTCTTGGAACTCGCAAAGCTCTTAATGGTCTCAAAAATTTCCTGCGTACCAATACTGTCATCCAAAGCCTCTTGCTGAAGACCATTCAAAGAACTTTCTAAATTCCCCAGAAAAAAATTACACAAGCTATTATCAACATTGCGCTCAGAAAATAATTCTTTATAAAAAACCTCCACTTTCCCTAACATCCCACTAATACTATCTTCCCCTTCTAACTTGCTAAGAATATGCTTTTTGTTAATCACCTTCTTGAAAAAAAATTGGGTACACTTCTCATCCTCTTCCAAGTTTTTAACCCTAGAATTAAAAATAATTTGTTTCCCCCTATCATTCAAAAGCTGTCTAATATCCTTTCTAGTTTCCTCAACCTTTCCCTCCAAACTGATCCCCTCCCCTACAAAACGCAGCAAAACCTGCAGCCTAGCATTTAGGTTCCTATAAAGTAAGCGTTTTTCCTTTGCCTCCTCTTTACTTTTCTGAACAAAAAATTTTTTAAAAAGAAGCTTCCCTGCATCCCACCACTCCAGGACATTAACAAAATCTCCCTTTCTCACCTGCCAGTCCCTGTACACCTGTTCAAAATCAGCTTTAATCTTCCCCTCTCTCAAGAGCGATGCATTCAATTTCCAGTAGGGGGACTTTCTCCTCACTCCCACCCTGAAATCCAATTCACACTTCACAGCCTTGTGGTCAGAAAAACAACAAACTTCTGTCTCAAAAGTTTTAACCCTAGCAGTGTCAGAGAGAAACAAAAAATCTATCCTAGATACAGCTCTACCACTCCCCCAAGTAAACTTGTGTTTCAAATCCGACCCACCCAACACCCAGGCATCTTTCAAATTCACAGAATGAACCACTTCCTTTAAAAATGTAGCAGAACCGTCCTTTTTACCCAAGTCATCCATTGAGCAATTAAAGTCCCCACCAATGACTATAGGGTCAGTCCCCAGCAAAAAGAGCTGCATGGCTTCAAACAATTCTTTCCTTTCCTCTTTGACATTGGAAGCATAAACGCAGAAAGCCTTCACCGTTAAATCCCCTTTTCTCAACCTTGCCATCAAAAGTCGTCCTGGATAGATTTCTTCGGTGTCGATCACCTCCCAGTCCTGCGACATCAAGATTCCAACCCCAACGCATTTGTTGTCATTTCTACCAGAAAAAACAGCTTTTCCTTTCCAAAACTGCGTTAAAGCATCATAATTCATTCTCTTTTCCACATTACATTCTTGCAAAAAAATCAAATCATTGTTCTGTGTCTCAAGATACTCGTAAAGAGCCGCCCTTCTCCTAGGGCTCCTTAAACTCCTTACATTTAATGAAAAAACCCGAATCATGTTCTCAGTCTATTTGGGAAAGGGCTCACTCCCCCGCCCTCATCCGATCCAGAAGGATACTCTTGAATTCTCAAAGTATTCCTCTCATCATCACTCGAGGAAATTTCCCCCAAGATATCCGCACCCCCTCCTCGACTTTTCTTTTCTTTAGCCCTGGCCTCCACTTCCACCTCATCATCTTCATCCTCTGATCTTTCCTTGGAACCCCTCTTCAGGGACCTTTCATCCACTTGCATCAAATCCTGTGCATCAGGAAGACTAGCAGCTTCAATCGGCGTTTCCTCCACCACCGCACCCGACTGCGTCCCCCTTTTAGCAGCACACACTACAACTGGCGGGGTACCCTCCACAACTTCCTGGGGCACACCTTCTTGATGACCATTCCCCTCCTCACCATCCAGCCCCTCAGGACCCTGCACCCCACTTTCCTGTTTCTCCTGCACCAAATCCTCTTGGGGGGGGGGGCTTGCTGCACATCCGACCCCGCACCACTCTCTGCACTCCTCACCTCCCCTCCCCCTGACTGCTGCTTAGGACAATCTTTCTTGGCATGGGGCTCCCCAGCGCATTCGAAACACCTGCCACACGCACCGTCCTCATGCCCATACTCCCTGCACTTCTTACAAAAAGGTGGCATGCCAGAGAAAAAAAGAAAGCCCCTGCTACGATGAATGAAAACAATCGGCGGTGGCCTCTTAATCCCATCAAAGCAGTCAGAATCCTTCTGAAAAGTCACCAAATAACGTCTTTTCCCATTCCACACTCCAAACGCATTTCGCACTTCCCCTTTAAATGTCACTTTCTCGCAGTAATTGTATAGAAAGGCCTCAACCTCCTGTTGCGAGATAAAGGGATCGTACATATGTATAGTCACCAGCTTCGCCTGGTACAGAAACAAAGGCAAAACCCTGATCCCAGCGAAGACTGGATCATCCCTCCTCTCCTTATATGCAGAGAAAGCTCTTTCACAAGCAGCACTGCTAATTAAAGTCACATCCACAGTGCCCCTGGAAAAAAAGTCCTGCACACAGAAATACTCCTCCAGCTTAATACCCATCACTGAATCAAAGATCTTACGATACAGGAAGCGAAGGTCCTTCTCATCACGGACAGCTGGAGCCACCAAAATCCGGATGGTATCCTTCATTCCAAAGTTTTCAGCAAAAAATTCCTGTTCTCCTCCTCTCCTCTCTCTCCGTCCATGCGACTCCATAGTACACTCCACAGATTTGAAAACGATATCCACAGAAAGCTATAAAAATAGCTCGATCGCTCCACTCCGGTTTCCAAGCTTACCCCAAAAGCAACAGAGACAAATAAATGTCAAAGGCTAATGGCACAGCTATTTCAACCAGAAGTCCTTCCAAGGCAAAAAGGTTTTCCCCAAAAGGGTACAAACCCCACCTCTTTCAGACCGCCCAAAGACTGCACTGGATCTGAGCCAAAAGGCCGAGAAGCGATAACCGGAAACTCGGGCCTACCCGAGGGCCGCCCGAGCGGGCAGAGGGGACGTGCTCGCTGAGAGCTCCACGGGCCGGAGGGGGCCCCCTCCTCTGCAGGGCTCTTCCAGGTAGCTGGGGGCTGGCAAAAGGCTTCACACCTCTGGCCCAGGGCCTGGCTCTCCTGCCTACACTCCACTCCCTCCCTGGACACTTGGCTTCCATCCCCTGGGCCCAGTCTGCACAAGTGGGCACCAGCAGGCGCTGCAGGTTTGGGGAGAAATCAGCACGGTCGTTTGCATGGCCCCGCCTCTAGGGCGACGCGGGCGAGGCGGGCCACTAGAGGGAGACACAGGCCTTGGCATGGCAGGCATCCGTGCGGCAGCTCGAGCGAGCGTCCCAGAGTCGAGCTGAGCAGCAACTCTCTCCTCTCGGGTTGCTGCCGACAGGCTTCCAGGCAGGCCTCCCTCCTCCTTCTGACTCTCCTCGCTTCTTTTCAGGCCATCGGGCACGTCGTCCCATCCAGGCAGGCCCAGCAAGAATGAAAGAAAGTGACACGGACCAAACAAAAGCACACAGGCACACCCGGGGTTAAAAACACCTTTAATGGAATGAAGCTTTTCACACCTCATTAAGAGTTATCAGCAACAAACACAGATAAGGCACAATGAGGAGGAGGACAACAACAATAACACCACACAACACAATGAAGCAAGCAGGTTGCCGTCTGGTCTGCAGTAGCCAAGGCCAAGGCTGGTTAGGACCACTGGGATGGGCCTCGCTCACTCCCCTCACAGGTGTGACCTTGTGCCCTTTCCTTTCCTTCTTGGGGAAAGAAAGAAAGGAGAGTGACTTGTTGTAGTCGTCGTCGTGTTTCTTGGTCTGCTTTTGGAAAACCGCATAAGAGGGGTGCACCGGTCCTGGAGGTACTGCAATACCAGGTCGATGCGTGGAGTGGACAGAGCAAGCTCTTCTTCCATCTCCCTGTTCTAAAAATCCATTTAATATATGGTCCCCAGATAGGGGACATATCAGATATTAAACTGATAACAGATTTAAAAAAAAATACTCAAAATCAAGTTCCATTTTAACTATCACGTAAAAAAAAGTTCCAAAAGTACAAAAATCAACAAGTTCCATCACAATAAAAATCATAACAAAACAATCAGAAAATTGCAAAGAAAAGCAAAATAAGCAATTTTAGTCATTGCATTTTTTTAAAATATACACACATGAAAAGAAAACAAATATTTCAAAACAAAAGAGCAACAATTCTTGCAATTTTTCTTCTTTTTTGCTTTCTGTCCCTATGTACTATACATATCACCTATGCTTACCCTAAAACTCATCCCATCCACCATTTGAAAATGCCACCTAAAAGAAGAAAAACAAGACATTCTAGAAAACAATCAAAAAAGTAAGCTCCGTATCGCATGTGAAGCTATTATTCCTAGGCCCATCACAAAATTGCCCAGCGCTTTGCCAAGCTTTAACACACAAAGGCCCAAAGGAATCTTAGCCTCCTGAGAAAAAAAAAAAAAAACTTATTGGTGAAACTTAAAACTTTATATAACTGTCCACCGTTTCCAGGACTTAAACATCCATATCCTCTCCGCTTCCTCAGCCCCCATTTTTAGCTGCACCCATGCACACCCATTCACGCAATATCTTTCTGTCTATTATCAATATCACTCATACAAACATTCTTCCATGTTCCTTCACTCTCAACAACAGTCAGGCCACCAATCCATTCCATCTCCTCTCTTCCATCCAATACTCCCATCACTTTCTTACATTAATTCCACAATCCTTTCTCTACATCATCCAATCCAAACATTTCCACACCTCTTTCAATCCTTACATAAAACCACGGAGCTTTGAAGCTCACAGGTTTTCGCAAGTCCACCTCACACCACCCAAACTTCCACAACACATTCCTGCGGACATACCTCTGCATACACCCAGTCAAATTATCTTTCTTACATAATTTCACACATATACCCACATACCTTACAAACAAAAATTTCTCCACGCATACCATCCCTTTCCCACCATTCAACTTGCACTTCATCACTTTTTCACGTTTCAACTTCTCGGCTCTGGAGGACCAGAAGAACTGGAAAATTTGCCTTACAATCTTCTTTAATACCCTATCCTGCGCAGGAAACACCTGGTAGAGAAACATCAGGATAGTTATTATTACGGCATTGACAAATAATACTTTCCCTTCAAAAGACAGTCCTAAAGACCAAAAATGTAGGTTTTTTTGCACTTTGCCCGCCACATCCTCCCCAATTTTCTCTCCGAAACAGATCGCATTTAAACTTTACCCCCAAAACACTCACCCTACACACTTTCCATTCACACTGTCCCCTCTCTCGCCATTCACCAAAAACTTTACACTCACTTTTTCCCATGTTTATCCTAAAACCACTCGCCATGCAAAAAATATCTAACAATAACTTCACTCTTCTCAAGCTCCCCACATTCTTACATACCACAGTCACATCATCCATATAACCAATCACCTTCAGCATTCTCCCTCCACTACTGGGTACCACCAAACCATTCACACATTTATCTTTAACAAGCATTCTCAACAATGGCTCTATCACACACACACACCACAGGGGAAAAAGGGTACCCGTCTCACACCCGACCTCACATCCACTCCCTCAGTCACCTATCCATTCACCTGCACCTTATTCACAATACCCGTGTACAGACACTTCACCCAACCAATCATTCTAGCAGGCACCCCCATTCTCTGAAACACGCTAAACATAAACTCATGCGCAACTCGATCTTTTCAAAATCTACAGTCAACACATCCGCTACTTGCTTTCTCTCCTTACAATCCCACAACACATCCCTCAAACATACCAAACTTTCTGAAATCACTCTCCCTGGCACAGCACACACTTGCTCTTCCCCAACCATTCTGTCAATTACGCTACGCATCCTGTCAGCGAACACTTTTGCTATCAATTTGTAATCTATATTCAATAGTGATTCAGATCCTTCTTGTCACCTTTTTTATACAACAATCAAGCCCTCAGCCATACTTTGACAAACTTCCTCTCTCCAGACATACATACTTCCCAATCAAATCCCAGAACACGCTATAAAAAACTCTACAAGTAGTCCATCCAAACCCGGAGTTTTCCCTTCTCATTCAAACTCATTTCTACTTCACTCATACTCACATCTTCGCTCAGAACCACTCTATCATCCTCTCCCAGCCTTTCCTCAATTTCACTTATCACATCCTTCTCCACGTTTCACATCTCACCGAAAACAACTTATTATAGAACTTCCACACTTCACCAATCATCGCTCATTCCCACTTACTTCACAACCATTCTCATCTAGTACACTTACCACCTCATTCTTACTTCCATACTCCTTGACAAAAAATCTCATACATCTTTCATCCTGCTCTTTCACAACCACTCTCGCTTGTGCAATTATAGCTTTTCCTTTCACTTCCATAAACCTTCCAACCTTCACTCGAGCTTCTGCAATCTCATTCCCCACATTCTCTCCCCATTCACCCACCTCTTCCAAATATCTCAACCTCTTCATACTCTTCTCGCTCTCTCCTCACTTTCTCACATCCTTTCCTCACAAAAAACCTCTACATTCTCTCCGTTACCTATTCCCACCATTCAATCACACTCCCGAACTCCAACCTCTTTCTCTTCAACTTTTCAAACATTACAAAATACTCCGCTCTCACATTCACAAGCAACTCCACATTCAACTTCCATACACCTTTTCCATATACCTTATCAGACTCCATACTTATGCAACACTATCTGGCCATGATCCGTGAACGGCACAGGCTGCACAATGAAGGATTCTGTAGAAAAATCTCTGGATGAAAAAACAAAATCAATGTGTGAGCTTACATTGTGGCTTGCAGAGAAAAAAGGTGTGACCCCTTATCCTTCCCAACATCCATCAGCCCAAAGTCTGCACATAACTCCAGCAATATTTTACCAGATTTAACCATCCCTCCTCCCCCATGCCCCTTCCTATCCCCCACCCCCAATACACAATTAAAGTCACCTAAAACAACAAGAGGTTCTCTACCTCCAAAAAACAAATTAATACGCTCACTTTTCTTAGTAGAAGCATATACATTTATGATCCTAAAGATCAACTCATCTACTTCCACCCTCACCACCACAGCCCTCCCCCTCACAATATGTACAATTTTCAGGATCTTGTACCGCCAGCCTTTAAACAGGATTCCCAATCCTTCGTTCCCCTCCGTGCCCTCTGACCACACCACCGGACCATGTGGCCATGCATCCTGTCGGGGATCCTCTTTTAAATTACTTTCTTGTATGCAAAATATATCACTAGGAAGCAGCAATAAATAACTAATACCGTTGCTCACCTAGGTGCCGCTCTGATACTCCGAACATTTAAAGAGGAGAATAGGATCTTCATAAATCTGAAAAACAAACAATAGAAAACATCAAACAAATAACCTCAGCTAGCATGATTTTTGCTCTGGCAACACCCTCCTTTGCCAGCAGTCCTAGCCCCTGCAGCTCCCACCATACTACTCCTCTCCTCCCCACCATCAGGAGTTTGCTTCTTAAAGCCCATGATGGACTGCAGGTTTTCAACTTGTCTGCAACTCGCGAAGGACTCAGTAGATAGCACTGATGAATCTGAGTCCCCCTCAGGACTTGGGAACTCAAGAATATTTTGTAAGGCCGGGATAGCTTAGGAGTCTTCCTTCTTCCTATTTAAAGTGTCTCTTGCCAGATCCATTTCTTCTGTCTCTCTGCTTGCCCTCCCACCTTCCACCACAGTAGGTTTTGAAGGCTCCCCAGCCCCAACCGCTAGGACCTGAGCCTCTACTGCTGCTTCACTAGGCTTGGGCGTTACTTGTCCTGCGGCCACCCCTCCTGCAGGGTCCTCTGCCTCTTTTTCTGGGGTCACCCCCCTGGTCACTTCAGTGTATGAAGGTGCCCTCCCTCCGGCTGCCCCACTTGTACTGTGGCCAGCATCCTCAGGGCCAGTACCCAAGCAGGGGCACTGCCGGGCCAAATGCAAATCACTTCCACAGAAATGACATTTCCGGCCTACTGGACACTCTGCGGTCCTGTGCCCGGGACAGAAGCAGTTCCTACAAACCAGGCCTGCCTTGCATTGATCTCTGGTGTGCCCAAAGACAAAGCAGTTTCTGCAAAACTGTGGCTTCCCAGGGTACCACAGCACTCTATTAGTCCCAATAGAAAAAGCCTGGGGGGGGGTGTAAACAGCCACCCACACCGCTGTCATCCTTTAGCTGTATATAGTATCTTCTGTGCCTGTTAAAAGTACCCAGGATGTTGGTCTGCTTGACACCAACTGAAACAAAGGAACAGTATTTCAGCAGGAAGGCCCAAATTTCATCCTCTCGAACAACAGGATTGTACATTTGAACTGTAATGGGAATCTGTTGTTTGGACTCATTACTCAGGAATTAAATTCCATCTAGCAGTGGGTCTTGGGCTTTTTTATGTTTTCTTAACATGCAGGTCTGTACATCCGCCAACCGAAAAAGGTAATGGCAAGGAATCCACTTGTTGGAAAGGCCTATATGCAAAAGATGCTTTTGATCGGCATAGCCAGGAGTTCCATCACTATCTTCTTCTGCACGTAGTACAGACAACACGACGATTTTCTTGCACAACCACCCGAATGGTGTTGGGAGAGTCTGGCGGCACCGCTGCCATGCTACCTTCAATCAACCCGCCTCAGCCCCGTGGGGAAGGTTTGGCAAGGCGATCACAACTCGTTGGGATCAAGGAGCGCCACCCCCAATAGTAGCAGGTGGTGCTTAGGGTACACCACCAGGCCAAGGGCGCTGGTCCTCTACTACCAAGGCCTATGACTTTAATTCTATTATAAAAGTATCAAAAATCAAACACTATTTACAATTTCACGTGAAAAAACAACCAAATACTAAAACAAAATCATGTTCCATCACAAAATAGTCCACGAAAAAATAACAAAGAAACTGCAATTTGCAAAAAAAATAACAAAACCAAGAATATGCAATTATCATCATTGCTGAAAATAAACATTTTTGCGACTTCTTGTCTTTCTTTGCAGTCTTTGTTTTCAGGCTTGGAGAGTTCTGTACTTCCCTTTATTTCCAGGTTTTCCAGACCTTCTCTGAAAATGACTTCACGTGATTGGAACCATCATCTCTGTCCCTATCCACTAAACATTCAGGATCCTGGTGCTTTCCCTCAAGGTATCCCTTCCCCCTCCACCATACGTATGCAGCCTGTGAGAAAAAACAAAAAATAAGGAATTAATAACAGTTATTAAAAAAAAAAAAAGGAAGCTCTGTATCATATATCATAACATTTAGGAAAAGGTCTTCCATGCCCTTTAATAGACGTCCAACCTGACATCAGAGTTGGTAAGAAGGGCAAGAAAACAAAAGGGACTTAATTCCCAAGAAAAACAAGGATTTTTGTTAGTGGGCTGGAAAAAAAGGTCAGACCACGTCTTCCAGTACTTGAATTGCCAAAGTTTTTCTGCCTCTTCAGCTCCCAGTTTTATACGATCAAAATAACCATAAGAGTATAACCGTCCATGGACCATGGCTGTGCACTCTCTCACGCTCAAACATTTCCTCTTATACACAATATTCCTTGCATACCACAGACATTCCTTTATGCAACTCACCAGCATCCACAACACTCTTGCCTTTCTTTCCCAACTTCCACAACCCATACAACATCTCATACGTTAACTTTCTCACACCAGACAAGCCTTCAACCATCCTTTCCAGACTCTTCCATACCTTTTTCGCGAAACCACACTCCCAAAACAAATGAAACGCTCTCAAAGCCCACACACCCCTCTCTCGGACATCTCTCAGAATCAGACATACCTCTCTTCTGTTTAAACGCCCTCACTGGCAGACAACCATGCACTCCCATCCACTGCCTATTCTCCACTTCTTTCATACACACATTCTTCCATGTTCTCTCACTCTCAGCAACAGTCAAACCACTAATCCACTCCATTTCTTCCCTTTCGTCCAACAACCTAAGCACTTTCTTACATTCCCACCACACATCTTTTCCCACACCATTCAAGCCAAACTTTTCCACACCTCTTTCAATCCGCACATAGAACCATGGAGTCTTGAAACTCATTGGTTTCCTCAAATCCACTTCACACCATCCAAACCTCCGCAACACATTCCCACCAACATACCCCTGCATACACCCAGCCAAGTTCTTCTTCTTGCACAAACTTCACACACATACCATCCCTTTACCACTATTCAACTCACTTTTCATCACTTTGTCCCTTTTTAACTTTTCGGCCCTAGAAGACCAAAAGAATTGGAAAATTTGCCGGAAAGACTTGGTATAGAAACATCAAGATAGGTAAGAGAACTGCCTTCACAATTAAAATCTTGCCCTCAAAAGTTAAAGTCCTTAAAGACCAAAACATAATTTTTTTTTGTACCTTTTCAACAACATCCTTCCAACCAAATCGCATTCAAATTTCACACCCAGAACTCTCACACTCCCCCTACATACTTTCCATTCATGCTGCCCAATCTCTCCCCATTCACTAAAAAAATTTACACTTTTTCCCAGATTCATTTTAAATCCACTCGCCATACAAAAAATCTCTATCAATAGTTTCACTCTTCTCAGACTCCCCACATTCTTACAAACCACTGTCACATCATCCATATAGCCAAATCACCTTCAACATCCTTCCTCCACTACCAAGCAACACCAGACCATTCAACATTCATCACTAACAAGCATTCTTATCAATGGTTCTATTACACATACAAATAACACGGGGGACAAAAGGGCACCCCTGTCTCACACCCGATCTCACATCCACTCCCTCAGTCACCCATCCATTCACCTGCACCTTACTCGTGATTCCCATGTATAAGCACTTCACCCACCCAACCAATCATTCTTGCAGGCACCCCCATTCTCTCCAACACACCAAACAAAAAGTCATGAGCTACCTGATCATACGCCTTTTCAAAATCTACAGTCAACACAGCCGCTACTTGCTTTCTCTCCTTACAATCCCACAACACATCTCTCAAGCACACCAAACTTTTGGAAATCATTTGTCCTGGCACAATACACTCCCCAACCATCCTATCAATCACCCCTCGCAATCTGTTGGCTAGTACCTTCGCTTTTAATTTATAGCCCACATTAATAAAGAAACAGGCCTCCAATTCTTAAGGTCCTTCTTATCTTTTTTGTATAGTAACACTATCACACTTTCAGACATACTAGACAACACACCTTTTTTCAAAACAAACAAAAATAAACGGTGTACCTTATATATAATTCCCCAAATGCACCTAAACACTTTTCACCCCAAAAAGTGTATCAATATATCTATCTATATATATATATATATATATATATATCTATATCTATATCTAATTACTGAATACCACTAATAAATAATACTGTCCAAAAAATGTCCAAGATAAAACAAATAAATGAATAAGATAAATGAATAATCAAGAGTCCTCCCAATAGACAGTCTGCATGACGACTTCCAGCAGGATATAAATCCAATGATTATGGAACTCAAACCTCAAAAGAAAGAGAACTCACATAGTGTAATACCATAGATACGCATAGAGTAAAAACATCATCACTGCAAACGCATGTGAATCACACTAAACCAAACGTGGTAACCCATACAGGTGAGTATAATGTGAGCTGTGCGTGCCGCTATTGTCACTCTCATGCAGTGCGCAAGCCATATAAAAACGTGTCCACTTTTAAGTGTAAGGATAAAACACCCTTACCAGAACGTGGATATAACAAGCATGTAAATCCCAATCCGGAGACAGCTTTTAAATTCAGCAAGTGGAACATTCATCATCCATTCCTATATAGGTTCCCTCCAAAGCTGAACAGGCTATGCTGATATAGTTCATATAAAACTCATCCGGTCATGTTCTCTGTATTCAATGACTCCAGATAATGCCACCACAACCAGCAATGAGAAGCTCTTCAATAACAGAAATTTTATTAAATAAAATGTCAAATAATAAAATAAGATCAGACCCTCCATAGATCCTTAGGAGCGCTCCTTGTGCGTCTGAGTGAAGATTCCAGGATCTAAGATGGCCTTCCGGTAACTTCCAGTTGCTCTATGCGTCTTGACGTCACTTCCCTTTGACGCGTTTCGTCACCTGACTTATTCATAAAGGGTAAGGACGTCTAGTAAGAAGGTCTTCCTTATATTGCTCTCTAAAACAAGCAGTGAGGTAAACACCGCCATTTTACAAAAAGGTATCACTGCCCATACAGCGCATCCCTATTATAGTCCAATAACAGCAGCAAATACACCTCATACTAAGCTCAATAACTTCAAAACTTCATTAGAACACATATATTACACCAAGTATTGATAAAACAATATCCTTATAGCAAAATTTAAAATTAAAATACATATACAATATGGTAAATACCGATCTAATTACCCCCCTAGAGGGCAAAATATAAACTACCAATGAATTGGTCTATCTAAATTAACTATATATATATATATATATATATATATATATATATATATATATATATATATATATATATATATATATATATATATATATATATAGACAGTGTACAATTCCATAATCTACTAATCATATATTATATACCAATAAGTCATACACAATATATAAAATATATTTCCTCTTCTAAAATCCTAATTAATAATATTAAATTCTCAAATATATTCTCAAATTATAGCGTATATCCTCTCAAAAATAAATAAAAAAGTATATATAAAAAATCCCCAAAAGCTTTTACTAAAAGTTAGAGATAAAAGCATTCAGGTCCAAATCCACATTTAACCCATAGGGTCTCAAGGTCTTAAGTTCAAAAATCCAAAAGGTCTCGTTTTGGGAAAGGGCTTTCAATCTGTCGCCACCCTTCCAATGTGTATCCATCCTATCTATTCCACAAAACAGCCATGCACACTTCATGCACATACGTCCCAATCAAATTCCAAAACGCACAATAAAATTCCACAGGCATACCATCCAACCCAGGGGTTTTCCCTTTCTTCATCTCTTTCATACTCATATCCACTTCACACAAACTCACCTCACTCAAAACCACTCTATCATCCTCCCTCAAACATTCTTCAATTTCTCCTAATACAGCCTTCTCCACATTCACATCTCTTACTCACCGAAAACAATTTATCATACAACTTCCATACTTCACCCATCACCCGCTCATTCCCACTTCACAACCATTCTCATCCAGTACGCTCATCACCTCATTCTTGCTGCCATACACTTTTTTGAAGACAAAGTTTGTGCATTTTTCAAATTTTTCTTACACCACCGCTTTTGCTAATATTGTTTTACCTTTCATCTCCATAAATCTTACAACTTTCACTCTCGCTTCAGCAATTTCATTCCCCGTATTCTCTCCCATTCACTCATCTCTTCCAAATACCTCAGTCTCCTCTGCCACCATTCATACTCTTGCTCTCTCCTCTTTCACATCCTTTCCTCACAAAAACCTCTTTGTACTCTTTCACCCATTCCCACTACTCAATCACATTCCTAAACTCCAGTCTCTTCCACCTTTCAAATATTACACAATATTCTTCCCTAACTTTGACATCATCTTCAAGCAACTCCACATACAATTTCCATACACCTCTCCCATGCATTTTATCTGACTTCATACTCATGTCACACTCAATCAGACCATGGTCCATGAACGGCACTTTAACAGAAAATGACTCGGGTGTAAATTCTCTGGAAGAAAAAAAAAAAAAAAAAAAATCGATAAGTGAGCTCACTTGGCGGCTTGTAGGAAAAAAAAAAGTATGACCTTTGTCTTTCCCAACATCTTCAAGACCAAGGTCTGTATATAGTTCCTTCAGAACTTTTCCAGATTTGTCCACTCCCCTCCCCAGGCCGAAGCCCACACGACCACCTCCAACACCCCTTCCTATCCCGCACCCCAACACACAATTAAAATCACCTAGAACCAGAAGGGGTTCTCTACCCCCCAAAAAACCCTTAGTTTTTCAAAAAGCTCTATTCTTTGTTTGTAGAGGTATACACATTAACAATTTTGAAAACAAAACCACCCACTTCCACCCTCACTAATAAAGCTCTCCCCTTTTCAATATGTATCACTTTCAGTATTCTATACCTCCATCCCTTAGTACCCCCGGACCATACAGCTGGTCCATACAGCCATGTATCCTTGTGGGGTTCTTCCTTGAAGTTACACTCTTGCAGACAATGGATGTCGCCAGGCACCAGTGAAAGATACTCCAATACTGCAGCTCTTCTAGGTGCTGAATAAATGCTCCTTACATTTCAAGAAAAATAATAATTTTCATTTAGCTGAAATAAGAAAAACAAAAAAAAGGTCAGACATATAGGCCCTGATCTACTAAGAAATGAGTCTACCAGCAGACGCTTAACATTCAGGCAGACTCAATTCAATCAATCAATCTAGACCTGTCAGTCATCAGAAAGGCATCTAGCTACTGTTAGTGAATCCGGAATCAAGTCAGGCACATTTCTAGATGCAATGCCAGATATGTTCGCTAGGTGGCTAACAACCACAGACTTTGTCCTGTTGGCGGTTTTCTGTTTGCATATGAGAATACTTATAATTTAAAATAAAAAGCACACCTATATTGAATTTTCTTTTGGTTGCGGTTTCTCCAAAAATAAAATCGGACAACTAATGCATTTCCTAATGAATGTCATACATTCTATTTTCAAATGTCAAACATTTTCACACTTATATCTCAAATAATTGGGAATGTTTAGTTCTAATTTCCCAATATAATTATATATCTTCATTCTCTTTAATCATGTAACTATTCTATGTTAAAGTAATAGTGCAGCGCTATAAATGCATGTTATCATAAATGCATGTAAAGTCAAAAAAGTGCGAATAAGTGCAATAATGATGTAAACTGGTAAATGGTGCTAAAAAAAAGTTCATAAAATCATTCCTGAATAATGTTATGTCCTTCTTGTGAGAATACCAACTCAGAGTGCCTATGAATGGCACATGTGGTTTATCTGTGACAAACAGTAGCGCATAAACTCGTGAAAGGTAATCCACCCTTGGGACGAGTGTACACTCACCAGGACAAAAGTATTAATGCGCATGGGTTATACACATCACACATCTGGGGGTGCAGCGGTATGCTGGCAGCTATGGGTTAGTCATCCAGCTCCATCCATCCATCCATCAGGGTGGATGCCAAAATGGTCCTGGGGAGGAATTAGCTCAGCCACAGGAGCCAGAAAAGGTGCTTAATAGTGTAGTACTTTATTATAATGTCACGAGTAACAATTTAAAATATCCACATGGAGTAATAAAAATAGCAAAGTGGCAAATAATAGCAAATAGCAAAGTACCAAGATGGCCGCTGCTCCTCAATGGTGGTGGCATGGCTCCTTAACATTTGTGAATGCCCAAAATATGAAGATTTCCAGGGTTCTGTCAGTGCCAGGAATATAGATCAATTAAGATTTTGTCTACTGACTAGAAAGTGGAAAGGGAGTGAATCTTACCTGTGTCCTGTTCTTCTGACAAGTTTGAAACTTTCAATTTTCCTTCTGTTTATATTTCATTACAACTTTGTTTATCTGCTCTAAGGCTACGTTCACACCAGCTTTGTCAGCAGGCGTTTGGGAAGCGTTTTTTACTCTTCTCAAACGCCTATGAATATTTTGCACATGGCAGCACACAGTGCTGTTCACACTGAAGCATTAGCGGTGCGTCACGGCAAAACTGATGCCTCATGTCGTGTCAGGAGGAGTTGAAGCCTCCCATTCAAGTCTATGGTGCCGCTCCTCAAACATCTGGCAGACGTATGTGGTGCGGTTGCGAGGCGTTTTCGTAGCGTTAATACCATTTAACTTCATTACAGGCATTTGTGGTGCAATTTTACCACTTGGCCAACGCTGATCACATGCCTCAAAACCGCGCATAGGGTGTTTGGGGAGCATTTGAGGAGCGTTACAAATGCTTCCCAAACACGTCACCCCCCGTCATCACCTGTTCCATCTGAAAATCTATATATCACCGCCCCACTCTTTTTATTTAAACTATTTATATACTGATCAAATTAATGTGTTTCATTTCCTATCACCTCCAGCACAGCTCCCACATTATTATATGATTCCTGATTGTATCTCACCACTAGTCTGATTGAATTCACAATTCCTGGTCAGTCCCGTTCCCTGACCTATAATAACCTTTAGGGCCAGTTCACACTACATGTGTTTCAGTTGCTTTTTTTGCATCCAAAAACACACAAGGTTATATGGTTGTCAATGTCATAGTTCACATCAGCGCTTGCAGTTCCAGTGCGTTGCAGGTGCTGCCAAAAAAGTCAAATACGCTGAATTGTTTATGCATAGAACTGTACTGGAACGCGGTAAAATGCTCTGGAATGCACTAAAACGCACATGTCCCTAATTAAATTGAAGAAAAGAGGGGAAAAAATTTAACTGGAATGCATAAAAAAATGCACTGGGACACGTCAAAAACGCATCCAAAATGCACTGGAACACGCTAAACATGCATCAAAAAAGTGCATGCAAAAATGCATTTGGAAAACATCTAGACTGTGTTTCTATAGTGTGAACTGGGCCTTAGGACTTGCGGACACCATTTGTGGTGCAGAAACGCATGCAAGAGCATGCATTTTCCTGCACAGCAAAGAAATGCAATGCCCTCTGTAGATGTGCACAGGTACCATGATGAAAACTTAATTGTACCTCCACACGTCTAGTAAACACAGACGCATTCACAGCCACCAAAAACACATGGCACCACACTATGCAGTTAGGTGCAACACACTTAAAATATGCCTGCAGTATTTTTGCATGTTCCCACGTTAGGCAGCCCATTGAAATTAATGAGCTGAGAAAAAAAAAAAAAAAAAAAAAATGCCACATTCACACAGATCCTCTGGCCTGTACAGCATGAATGAGTGGGTTGTTCATGTGGCTAGAGCCACCTGTTACACTATGGGGACACAGCAGCTGTAGGAACACAGGTTTTAATCTGACAAGTGTGAAGGCATGGGGAAGTGGCCCCGAATGCTCACTGTCTGTGTTCAGAGCTGTACACCTGCACCCATATGCTTGTCAAATTAGGACCTGCAGCATTTCCATAGTGTAACATAGGTTGCCTGCAAACGGCAACAGCCACAAAAACAAACCACTGATTCACACTCTACAGGCCACAGCACCCATGTGAATGAGCCCCAAGACCTCAATTACACACACAGCTTTATGAACTACAGTACAGTTTTATCATTTAATTTCACAGGAATTTGGTTGGGATTATGTCCATTAATAATGTTTTTAGTGCATTTTACCATAATTATAATTTGGATATTTTCTCTGGCAGTGGGGGGCTGTCCGGTATGGTGTACGGGGCCCCATGATATCTATCAGTGGCCGGGGTGTACGATTGTGTCTGTGCCACCTGTATAGTTAGGAAGAACAATAACTTCTTCTATGGAATACCTTGAACCTCTGCTCCTCAATGTATCTAGGAATTGGATGTGTTTTCAACTGAAAATACAATTATTAGTATTGTTTCCCCTGCAAATGAGGATCAGCTCCTTGGTAGATAACAGCGATCTCGCCCTGTCCAGATGTGGTCTGGAATTCCACAAAAGAACAATTCACAAAGCTAAAAAATAGACTTGCAAATTACCACTAAACTCTTAACTACACTCCCATCCACTCACACTCCCCACTACCACTTCCGGGTGTACGCGAACGTCCTTCTGCAGACGTCAAGACGTATTTCCGGTATGACAGCTGCTCTAGTGCCTCCTCCAACAGCCGTCTTGGTGTTTATTTGTGCACCATAGCAATTTTCCACGCTGCTGTATATGACATTCGCAAAATATATGTTTGCAGTTCTATTGTGTATATGACATTGGCAAATGTATGTTTGCATCTCTATTGTGTATTTGGCATTGGTGAATATATGTTTGCCGGTAAAGGCCCAAAGTCAACATAAATTGAGGGCCTAATTTTATTACTGTTAAGGAGGATTGTAGAAAAAGAATAGCTAGCTGCACATTTAACACAACCTATTCATTGGTACATAAAACATGGTCTTGTGGTGCAATATGGGGCTTTTGGTTTGTTAGTTTGGACATACTTGCATATGTCCACTCTAACAAGCTAGATTTGGACATATTATAGAGCTTGCAAAATATAAGTGCTAGGAGTGCTAGTATATTTAACTTGAACATGAAATCCAAACGTTTATTGATCAAATACATATTGCACATTTATTTGGACAGCAGCAACAAGTAGGTAGTGAATTTCTTGGTGAGAAAAAAAGCAGGATTGATGTTGCTAAAATAGAACGGTCCTGCTCATATGAGTTTACAATCTAAAAGATGAACTTCTAATGGACTGTGCTTTCACAGGTTACAGCAAGAAACAAACTTAATATGAATCACTTAGGCTTATCCACAAAACAAGCTGCAGATCAAAATATCAATATAAAAATACATACGTGCCAAAATAAAACACCTCCCACCTCCCCAAATCCCCCCACACATACATTTCTCATCAGGTGTGTCCTAATACTGCATTTCAGTCTAAATAAGCAAAACTATAGCCAAGTGCAGATTTGGAAGAGCAGAGCAATTGACATGTTAGGATTACAATGCAAAGATAATAAACACACAATCATTGTACAATAACACACAAACACCTTAGAAGGAAAAAAAATACAAAACATTTACAGCCCACATCAAAACACAGCGTGAGTGTGGTCTGGGGCAATTTACCACAATATCTCTTCCTCCCCATACCACCACAGGCAAGGACTTGCAGAAAACAACCTGGCCTATTCCAGGCAAAATAAACCAATACTGCAACTCTTTATATAACATAGGCCACCCACCGTCATTCATTTGGTCAGATAAAGTGTTTGCACTGGATTAATTCTCTTCCCACCTGCGTTAACCCTTGATATACAGGCCCCACAAATCAGAGTCAGAAAGAAAGCCACAGTAAAAGTACCTGTGCAGCATACAACAGAACATTGAACAGGGATGTGGAGGGGAACCCCATGGTAATATTTATTGGCCCTATGGGCACAATTCACTCCAGATTATCGCATGAGTTAAGGCAGTCACATGACCACATCTCGCATGCAATACTGAAAACGTCAATTCACTTTTGCTAGTATGCAGGATTTCCCATAAATCGGATAAACACTAAGGAAATAAAACATAAAAAGGCCTTACAACCCGGTCAAATCAAAGCAGATTTAGAAATCGTGAGACTTACAGTGAAGATGCCGAGTTCCTTGCGATTTGCAAGACATCTGACACAGATATCTATGCAAATCGCCACAAAAGTAGTACATGTACTACTTTAGAAATCAGTGTCAGAAACGCACCCATGTGACGCTCTAATATCAGACAATAGGGTGCGACTTGGCATATGATTTGCAAGTTGCATGTCATGCAAATCACATACCAAGTTGCACTCAATGTGACTGCTATTAGAGTGTTCATATTGGTGTGGTTCAAACTTGGTTGGAGCCGCAACAATTTCTAGAGTAATGAATACACTATTTTCATGCAATCTCGCAAATCGCATTTTAAATCAGCATGTCCCCGACTTTGAAATCATGCGACTTCACTGTAAGTCTCATGATGTGACCATAATGTAAGTTGCACCACTTCAAAATCCGCTTTGATGTGACTGGGATGGCCCCCAGTCACATCAGGTGCAATTTGGCATGCGATTTGCAAGCCAGGCGACTTGCAAATTGTAGGCCAAGTCGCACTCTATTGTCCACTATAGGCTCCATTCACATCCAATCTGATTTTGAAATCGTGCGACTTCCCTGTAAGTTGACCAATTTCCAGATCGGATTAGATGTGACTGTGGTGTTATCCCCTGGTCACATCGGGTGCAATTTGGCATGCAATTTGCAAGTCACAGGGCATGCATGCATCCAGGGTGCGTGATTTCAGGTGAGATTTGGGAATTGAAATTGTACCCGATATCAGATCTAATGAATATGGATGTGAGAGTCTTAACATATGATTTTTTGCAGCACAATTTCAAAAGTAGTTCTTTTCTTTTTCTGGATTTTGTAGCGATTTCACATATAGACTACAATAGAAATTGCAATGCAAAACAATTGAAAAATGCAATAACTCATTGGTAAATCTTCAGAAAACACGGTGACCCCGAGTCACATGGGTGGGATCACATGCGTGATGTCCCCAGCTGGCCCCGCCCCTTACATATTTAAGAACTGTCACCCAAGCTCACAGATGAAGGCTGAGCAGCCAGCGTCAGGAGTGGAACCTTTTTTTTTTTTTCCGGGTCGCCGGTGCCTTACACCTTGATTGACGTTGGATCTACTTCGGGGGGGACTTTCTTTTATTAAAAGGACTTGTCAAAGACTGTCCTGTGTTTTTTTACACTACGCTTTGGGTTTTTTGTGAATTAGTAGTGGTACCATGTACCCCATACTCATTCACGTGAGGGGGGTGGGATCTGGGGACCCCCTTGTTAAAGGGGGCTTCCAGATTCTGATAATCCCCCACCCGCAGACCCCCACAACCACTGGCCAGGGTTGTGGGGAAGATGCCATTGTCCCCATCAATATGGGGGCAAGGTGCTTTGAGGGGGAGCCCCCCTGCCCCAAAGCACCCCCCCATGTTGAGGGCATGTGACCTGGTATGATTCAGGAGGGGGGGTGCTCACTCTCCCCCCCCCCCCCTTTCCTGACTTGCCTGGGCTGCATGCTCAGATAAGGGTCTGGTATAGATTTTGGGGGGGACCCCACACTTTTTTTTATTTTGGCGTAGAGTTACCCCTTAAGATTCATACCAGACCTTTATTTTTAGATTCAGCTGTCAAAATATATATTATCTAGACCTAAGAAATATGTAAAATCATAACAGAAATTATAAAGGATAAGAAAAACAGAATCAATAGAAATAAGAAAATCAAATTAGAATACATAAAGTAGTGCTGTTTGTTTAACACAGTAGACGCAATCGAGTGCCGTCTGTCAGAGGACGCCACACAGATTTACTATTGAACAGCGTCTACAAAGAAAGCGCCCACGGCACATGGCTAAAATGTGTTCTGCACATGCACATTTATATCCATCCATAGATGCTAGAAAAGCGTCTAGTTCTTCACTGCCATGACTTCCTTTAAAAAACTATTTACACATTTTAAAATTTTTTTTGAAATGTAAGATATTGTTTAAAGTGAAGTCCCGATATTTGGGAAAGCAAATTTCAATGTGAACATGTCTTTGCAGTGTTTTTGTGGTGTTAGACGTGCTTCTTAGCAAGTCTGCTTTTTGAGACCGATTCCTGGATTGTGCCTGGTTAGAAAATTCGATTTCGCGTCTACTTGTTGACGCTTTCTTTAGTAAATGTCTTTGCGATCTAAAAGTAGACAATCGCTATTATGTTAGCCCATGGAAATGCACCTAGGCACATTAGTAAATCGGGGTCTGTGTGTCGTGAGTCTGTAAAATTATACTCTTTATTTTCTGATAAAAAACTCACCTAGGCTCTCCTTCCTAAATTGTGGCCTGGTAAAAAATGATGGCATAGTTTTGGAACAAGTTTTCAATTAAGGATATACCCCAGTGAGAACAATATTGCACTATTCAGTATTTCTGATACAGGCCAGGAACTATATTTTAGTATATAGCTAAAAAGGCTGAAATAGTTTGCATGGAAGCTGTATGATATTTATGTCTCTTTCTTCTCAGAAACTATACATTCCATTTTTTTTTCTTGATAAAACCTTTCCAGTCTCTGCCTCTGAAATTGTGGACTAGTAAAAAGGCTGACATGGTATACATGGAGTCTATATAATATTTTTGGCTTTTGTTTAAGAAATATCACTCTTATTTCATGCTAAAGTGGAGTTCCAGCCATTTTTGTGGCTGGACCAAATATTGAAATTATAGCATGAATAATATTAAGTGTCAAAAAATTAATGTCCATAAAAACAGATGATGCAAACCATGATTAAAAAAAAAAAAAAAAGTGTTAAATTAAATGTCCATCCACCACCATATAAAAGTGCTCGCTTGTAGAAAGAAAAAAAAAATCCACTTTATATATGCCGTCACCATCTACCAGTGAGTTTCAAACTCACCAGAAATGTTGGCTTCCACTACAACAGCATAAACGCCCATATGATTAAACAGGAACATATGTATCTTGACATGAAAATCAGTGAATATGTGTCAGTGTGTCTCCCGGGCTCTGATAAACCAGAAGCAGAGAATATACTTCCAATTGTGTAGTATTTATTATGTAACAGGTCTATACAAATGTATAAGATCAAAAAACAAACCAAAAACTGCCAGCTTACATACAGTAAACAGCCGCTGCCGACCCGGGATCACGCAGTGGCCTGACATCAGTACTGAAAACTCCTCCCCGATGCCTTTCGTCCAGTCGGACATTATCAAAGGGTAATGGAAAAACAGAATAGTTGGCCACACAAATCAGCAATGTGGTGGATGAAATCCTTTATTGGAATCCTTTACATGCAATATAAGAACATGACAGCTCCAAGACAGGACAGAGAAGCAGTAGACGCATTTCACACGAACACGTGCTTAGTCATTATCAAGGGGTAATACAGTGTTGACACATCTCACATATTTATATAGTATCCTGTCTCCACCCTCTTCCTTTCAATCAAACATGGGCCAGATGTAAGTAGCCTCTATCCTAAGGAAGGGCAAAAGGTCAGTGGATATATATCCACATGGATGGAAGTTAAAAATGGAAAAATAGATAAAATATATCCGGTATATCAGTAGTAAGGGGATTAACAATGTCCCCAAAAATATAAAAAACAAAAAATAAATAATGACATGAGGGTGGGAACAATCTACTAATAAGACATGTCATTCCGGAATATAAAATATGAAATTGGGAAAACCTCTAATTTAAAAAAAAAATTAAAATAAAAAATTCCCAAATAGATGACACAAATAAACAGGGAAGTCAAAAATGTTCTCCATGTTTATTTAGTGCCTATGAAGCAATTGATATCCCAATCTGAATTCATACCTAAAAGGGGCATATCACTTCAATTCATAAATCCATCACATCTCTACCCGTGAGACTTTTCGTTTTGTTACATCCTCACCAGTGAAATTCTAAATTTGTCTATTCCCACAAACCTAATCTCCCTCTGGTCTCTGTTGTGAAATTGTCTAAAATGTACTGAAAGACTATGATATTTAAATCCACGTTTGATATTATACACGTGTTCTGTGAGATAATCCCTCAGATGTCTAGTAGCTCTACCTATGTATTGAATACCACAGGTACATTGAAGGAGATAAACATGTTTGCAATTACAGGATAAAAATGAATCTGTTATACTCCCTACCTGTACTATGGGAAATGAAATTAGCCTGTTTGTGTCTACATCCTCCTACTGTACGGATAACACATTTGTTTCAGAGATAAAAACCCTTTTAAACCTTTAAAAAAATTCAGGTTTCAATGGAGGATTGACTATATTCGGAGCTACTTTATCCCTCAGCTTTAGAACCTTACGGAAAACAACCTGTGGGACATCTGGAAGGATTTTATCCAGAACTGTATCTCCTTTAAATATATTGCGATGTTTCTGAATAATCCATTTGATCTGCCAGTGTTGGGTGGAAACGGTAAAAAGGACAGGATATTTTACTAGTACTGTCCTTCTCCTTATCAACAAAGAGGATCTGTCTAACTAACTTGACATATTACTGTGTCTAATTCAACTTCCTGGTACCCTTTCTGTAAAAATCTGTTCTTAAGGGTTTGACTTTGAGTAAAGAAGTCATATTAGTGCAATTCCTTCTCATCCTACTAAATTGACCTTTTGGGATGTTTTTTAAACAGGTAGGGCTGTGACAACTCGTAAGAGGAATGTAACTATTTCTATCTGTGCTCTTGATGAATGATTTTATGGAATTTTCTACAATAGTGAGAATTAGAGTGAAAAGTTAACTTCTTTAATACTAGAGGTATTAGTCAAATGGATATTCTTTTGGTTATTTAGAAAAGGAGATAAAGTTTAATAATGATTCTTCATCACCATTCCAGATTAAGAATATATAATCAATATACCTTTTATAAAAGTTCAGGCTTGACCACTGTCTACCAAAAACAACCTCTTCTTTCCATAGCCATAAATAAATTGTCAAGGCAAGGCACACATTTTGCACCCATCACCACCCCTTTGGTTTGGAGAAAACATTTTTTTATCAAACCAAAAATAATTGTGAGACAGCGAAATTGATCAAGTCTAAAATAAATAATTTTTGTTCTCAGGGATCCCATCAGTACAATTTAAAAAGGATTTTACTGCCTCTATGCCATCATGATGTGAAATGTTAGTGTAAAGAGAGGTAGCATCTGGTGTAACTAGGAATACACACGGCTGTACCTCCAACCCACTAAGGTCATTAAATTGTTTAGTATCTTTAATATAAGAGAAGGTCTTAACCACTTCCCGACCGGCCGTTGCATATAAACGGCCGGACGGTGGCAGTGCAGGGTCGGGTGGCCGTTTATGAACGGCCTCCCCGCACCCTGTTTGTGCGCGCTGCCTGGGAGCACGCAGCACCACGATCCAGTGCCCGCTGTGTCCTCCGGACACAGTGAAACACCGATCGTCGGACGGGACCTCTGTACAAGGTCCCGATCATGTGATCACTGATTGGCCAATCAGTGATCACATGAAAGGTAGTAAGCAAGATGTCACTTGTGACATCATTGCTTACTACGTGTGAAATCTGTGAATGATCACAGAGGTCACATGGTACAAGGCTATTCACGACAGCCTTGTACCATGTGACAAGCTGTGACCAATCACAGCTCACTCAGTACTTCTCAATGAGTGCAGGAATGCACACAGAGAAAGAGATGATTGCTTTTACACCCTATATGGGTGTAAAAGCAATCATTGAAGAAAAAAAAAAAAAAAAATCTTCATCACCCCCAAGTAGTACCGTGTCACCATGGTGACACAGTACTGCTAGGGTGACAGTATGTAAAAAAAAAAATAAAAAAAATGTAAAAAAAAAAATGTTTAAAAATTATTTTTGGTTAAACTAAATTTTTTTTTTCTTTACTAAAAAGCTAATGGAATACATTTTGGCAAAGATTTATGATGAAATATTTTTTATTTGCAAAATCTTATAAAAAAAACTTTTGTTCAAAATTTTTGGACTTTCATTTACATAGCAAAAAAAAATAAAAATCCCAGCAGTGAATAAATACCACCAAAATAAAGTTTTATCGGTCTCAAAAAAAATGGTAAAAAATTAATTTGGGTACAGTGTTGCATGACTGCGCAATTGTCAAAGTGTGATAGCGCTGAAAGCTGAAAATTGCCCTGGTCAGGAAGGGGGTAAAAGTGTCCGGTCTGGAAGTGGTTAAGAACTAAAGGCTGTAGGGAAAAAAAAAAAAAAAGTCTATATATTCTTCGACCCTTGACTGTAGCAAATCAATACCACTTATTGGTCAACATGGAGGATTTGTATGAATTTTTGGTAGATATATTACTGGGATCCTAGAAGAGGAAGGGTTTACATATTCTCTTTTACTTCATATATTTCTTTTAAATCCCTTTTCGATAATCCCCATTCATTTTTTCTTATACAATAAAGTAGGATCCTTATTAAGTGACATGTACAGTCAGGTCCATAAATATTGGGACATCGACACAATTTTAAAATTTTTTGGCTCTATACACCACCACAATGGATTTGAAATGAAAAGAACAAGATGTGCTTTAACTGCAGACTGTCAGCTTTAATTTGAAGGTATTTACATCCAAATTGGGTGAACAGTGTAGGAATTACAACAGTTTGCATATGTGCCTCCCACTTGTTAAGGGACCAAAAGTAATAGGACAGAATAATAATCATAAATCAAAACTTTCACTTAATACTTGGTTGCAAATCCTTTGCAGTCAATTTCAGCCTTAAGTCTGGAACGCATAGACATCTCCAGACGCTGGGTTTCATCCCTGGTGATGCTCTGCCAGGCCTCTACTGCAACTGTCTTCAGTTCCTGCTTGTTCTTGGGGCATTTTCCCTTCAGTTTTGTCTTCAGCAAGTGAAATGCATGCTCAATCGGATTCAGGTCAGGTGATTGACTTGGCCATTGCATAACATTCCACTTCTTTCCCTTAAAAAACTCTTTGGTTGCTTTTGCATTATGCTTTGGGTCATTGTCCATCTGCACTGTGAAGCGGCGTCCAATGAGTTCTGAAGCATTTGGCTGAATATGAGCAGATAATATTGCCTGAAACACTTCAGAATTCATCCTGCTGCTTTTGTCAGCAGTCACATCACCAATAAATACAGGAGAACCAGTTCCATTGGCAGCCATACATGCCCACGCCATGACACTACCACCACACTTTACTGATTAGGTGGTATGCTTAGGATCATGAGCAGTTCCTTTCACTCTGGTACAAGTTGATCTTGGTCTCATCTGTCCATAGGATGTTGTTCCAGAACTGTGAAGGCTTTTTTACATGTCGTTTGGCAAACTCTAATCTGGCCTTCCTATTTTTGAGGTTCACCAATGGTTTCCATCTTGTGGTGAACCCTCTGTATTCACTCTGGTGAAGTCTTCTCTTGATTGTTGACTTTGACACACATACACCTACCTCCTGGAGTGTGTTCTTGATCTGGCCAACTGTTGTGAAGGGTGTTTTCTTCACCAGGGAAAGAATTCTTCGGTCATCCACCACAGTTGTTTTCCATGGTCTTCCGGGTCTTTTGGTGTTGCTGAGCTCACCGGCGCATTCCTTCTTTTTAAGGATGTTCCAAACAGTTGTTTTGGCCACGCCTAATGTTTTTGCTATCTCTCTGATGGGTTTGTTTTGTTTTTTCAGCCTAATGATGGCTTGCTTCACTGATAGCGACAGCTCTTTGGATCTCATCTTGAGAGTTGACAGCAACAGATTCCAAATGCAAATAGCACACTTGAAATGAACTCTGGACCTTTTATCTGCTCATTGTAATTGGGATAATGAGGGAATAACACACACCTGGCCATGGAACAGCTGAGAAGCCAATGGTCCCATTACTTTTGGTCCCTTAACAAGTGGGAGGCACATATGCAAACTGTTGTAATTCCTACACCGTTCACCTGATTTGGATGTAAAATACACTCAAATTAAAGCTGACAGTCTGCAGTTAAAGCACATCTTGTTCGTTTCATTTCAAATCCATTGTGATGGTGTATAGAGCCAAAGATTTTAGAATTGTGTTGATGTCCCAATATTTATGGACCTGACTGTTTCAGTATCATCTAAAATATTGTACAGTTCTTTCATATAGTCCTCTCTGTCCCGAAGGACAATACCTCCTCTTTTATATGCAGGACAGATAAATCAAATCCTTTCTATTTAGTAGACTTTTTATACCATAGTTAATTTTAGCATCTTGTGAGGCGTTACCTGTAATTTGTCTAAATCTCTTAAAACCATTTCTTTAAAAAATGCAATTTGAGGGTTGGAACTACTAGGGGGGATAAATAAAAGAAGCATTTCTTAGATTGGTATGTAAACATATGGAAGAATATTTAACCTGAAAATCGGATTCTGCATAAAGTGTTTAAGGGAAACCTGCCTAGTAAATTTATGCAGATCAATAAAAGTTTGAAATTTGTTCAGCTTAGCTTTAGGGGCAGATTTAAGCCCAATGCTTAAAGTATAAATCTCATCTTTTAGTTCTACTTTGCTTTAATTAAAAATGCCTGTAGAATCTACATTTTCTTTTTTGTTGTCTTGAATTTTCTGCCTCCCTGTTTCCCACTCCCGGTGATACTTCTTTTTCTGCCTGTCCTTTATCCTAAAAAATTATTCTGATGGTTGGTTTGATAAAAAAGTTTTTAGATAATGGCCTATTTATGTGGTCCAAATGTTGAGGGGGGTTGCCAGAGTAGTAATTGTTAGTTTTCCTCTGGGGAGCACAGTACTGAGTAGCAAAAACATGCCCTGGTCATGAAGGAAGTCAAGTGGTTAATTTAACCCCTCAATAGGTAAACAAATCTTAATGCTTATAAACACAAATTTTGCAACTTTCACATATGTTTGTAAAACTGCACATATCACAACTACTTAGTGTACAGTGGGGCAAAAAAGTATTTAGTCAGCCACCAATTGTGCAAGTTCTCCCACTTAAAAAGATGAGAGAGACCTGTAATTGGCATCATAGGTAGACCTCAACTATGAGAGACAAAATGAGAAAACAAATCCAGACAGACAATCACATTGGCTGATTTGGAAAGAATTTATTTGCAAATTATGGTGGAATATAAGTATTTGGTCAATATCAAAAGTTCATCTCAATACTTTGTTATATATCCTTTGTTGGCAATGACAGAGGTAAAACGTTTCCTGTAAGTCTTCACAAGGTTGGCACACACTGTTGCTGGTATGTTGGCCCATTCCTCCATGCAGATCTCCTCTAGAGCTGTGAAGTTTTGGGGCTGTCGCTGGGCAACACGGACTTTCAACTCCCTCCAAAGGTTTTCTATGGGGTTGAGATCTGGAGACTGGCTAGGCCACTCTAGGACCTTGAAATGCTTCTTACGAAGCCACTCCTTTGTTGCCCAGGCGATATATTTGGGATCATTGTCGTGTTGGAAGACCCAGCCACGTTTCATCTTCAATGCCCTTGCTGATGGAAGGAGGTTTGCACTCAAAATCTCACGATACATGGTCCCATTCAATCTGTCCTGTACATGGATCAGTCGTCCTGGTCCCTTTGCGGAGAAACAGCCCTAAAGCATGATGTTGCCACCCCCATGCTTCACAGTAGTTTTGGTGTTCTTTGGATGCAAATCAGCATTCTCTCTCCTCCAAACACGGCGAGTTGTGTTTCTACCAAACCGTTCTATTTTGGCTTCCTCTGACCATATGACATTCTCCCAATCCTCTTCTGGATCATCCAAATGCTCTCTAGCAAACTTCAGACGGGCCCGGACATGTACTGGCTTAAGCAAGGGGACATGTCTGGCACTGCAGGATCTGAGTCCCTGGCGGCGTAGTGTGTTACTGATGGTAGCCTTTGTTACGTTGGTCCCAGCTCTCTGCAGGTCATTCACTAGGTCCCCCTGTGTGGTCCTGGGATTTTTGCTCACCGTTCTTGTGATCATTTTGACCCCACGGGGTGAGATCTTGCGTGGAGCCCCAGATCGAGGGAGATTATCAGTGGTCTTGTATGTCTTCCATTTTCTAAATTATTGCTTCCACAGTTGATTTGTTCACACCAAGCTGCTTGCCTATTGCAGATTCAGTCTTCCCAGCCTGGTGCAGGTCTACAAATTTTGTTTCTGGTGTCCTTCGACAGCTCTTTGGTCTTCACCATAGTGGAGTTTGGAGTGCTGGTCTCGGGGAAATGTTTTGTTCGTATGTGGATATTATGTATAATGAGATTTGCAGTTCCGTGCAGGTGAACGGCTGGAAAACTGACCCCTTCTCGGTCCTCTCCGGGGTCGGACAAGGCTGCCCTCTTTCACCTCTGCTTTTTGTTTGCTGTATAGAGCTCTTCGCCAAATGCATCAGACGGAATCCAGAGATCGGGGGAATCACCGCACGGGGACCAGACAGACGGGAAGTGAAGTGCTCGCTCTACATGGACGACGTGACGGTGTTCTGTGCCAACCGGCGCTCCATCGACCTGCGAGGACTTCGGCCAAGCTTCGGGGGCAAAGGTCAACTGCGGGAAGTCGGAAGTCATGCTCTTCGGAAAGTGGTTCCTGCCTTCTTCTGCATCCATGCCCTTTGGCATCAAGACAGACTTCATGAAAATTTTGGGAGTTTGGTTTGGTGCCGAGGGCGCAGCCCTGAAGTCTTGGGAGGAGAGACTGGCTAAAATGCGGCAGAAATTTGGACTTTGGAGCCGAAGGGAAGACACTGGTACTCCGCAGCGAGATTCTCCCTGTGTTGCAGTACCTCGCCCAGGCCTGGCCCCCACGGGTCAACACCTGTAAGGCCATCACCAGGGCGGTGTTTCACTTCATCTGGGGCTCCAAGATGGACAGAGTGAAGCGGGCAGTCATGTTCAAGGAACCCCTCAAGGGCGGGCCCGACATCGCCACCCAACTGAGGGTGTTCTTTGCTTGCAACTGCATCCGCAGAACTTTGCCCAAAAGGATTATGGACTCTGGCGGGAACGCAATGTCTCGCTTCTTCCTGTTGCCTCTCTGGAGGTCCCTCGGATGGGACACCTGGGACAGTTCCATCCCCTACAACTGGGACGCCCCTTGGTACTACTTGGATACCTTCAAGTTCATCAGGGAGCAGGGGTTGCAGGGAGTCAAGCCTGACTTGTGGAAACCAAAGACCATTTACAAACTGATCAGAGCAAGCGACATTTTGGAGTCGGTTCCAGGCCTGCCTTCAAACACCTGCAAGGTGGTCTGGAGGAATGTTTCTTCAAACATTCTCACCAACAGGCATAAAGACCTGGCATGGATGGCAATCCAAGGGGGGTTGCCTCTCAGGACATTTATGCATGCCAGGAACCTGAGCAGATACAGACACTGCCCCTTCTGCATCATCCATGAGGAAACGTCTCACCACGTTTTCTGGGAGTGCTCATTTGCTCAGGCCCTGTTGGGGGCCCTGGAACCTGAACTCAAGGACTTTGTACCACAGACAGCCATCACTCACTTTGGGGTGCTGAACGGACTGTTCTGTGGAACTTTTTCTCTGGAGGACATTGACGGCGCCTGGAGGGTGCTGTGTTGCTTTAAGGATGCTTTATGGTGCGCCAGGAAGCGCCTCATCCACCAGCGGGAGAGGATGTCCATTGAGGACTGTCGCAGACTGATCCTCAGTCTGCTCAGAGACTATACCTTGATGGACTTTGAGGAAGATAACGTCTGAAGATCTCCCCTACCCCCCCTTGCGTGTCTTTGTCCCTTCAAATAAAGCTTCGGGCTTGTGTCTCCCCCTTTTCTCTCCCCTCCCCCCCCCACACACCCGACGCTCATTGTAGATTGTAAACTCCGGCTTTCGTTTTCGTTTTTGCATGTCTTAGTACTGTGTATCAGGATGCTATGATTTTTGGGGTAAGCGGCGTTATGCATGACGTGTTGGTCTGGGGGATTCATCCTCCACGCACATCACGTCAGGCATCATACCGCTGAGCGAATGTATTTATTTCTGAATGTATTTATCGTATGCTTGGAACTGTATTGCAATGTGGTGCGCTGCGTCGCAGTACAGGGAGAGATGTACCCCGATTACAAGTATCATGTTGTTTTTGATGCTTCTGCAATAAAAGTGGAGTTTGGAGTGTGACTGTTTGAGGTTGTGGACAGGTGTCTTTTATACTAACAAGTTCAAAACAGGTGCCATTGATACAGGTAATGAGTGCAGGACAGGAGGAGCCTCTTAAAGAAGAAGGTACAGGTCTGTGAGAACCAGAAATCTTGCTTGTTTGTAGGTGACCAAATACTAATTTTCCACCATAATTTGCAAATAAATTCTTTCCAAAATTAGCCAATGTGATTGTCTGGATTTTTTCTCATTTTGTCTCTCATAGTTGAGGTCTACCTATGATGCCAGTTACAGGCCTCTCTTCTTTTTAAGAAGGAGAACTTGCACAATTGGTGGCTGACTAAATACTTTTTTGCCCCACTGTATCTAGCTGAATTATACCTTGTTTTTGAATTGTGCCTTCATTTGATGGTAAATGGTAATGGATATCTCCTAATTTTTATTTATCTTCAAAGGAAAACTGTCTCAAAATAGCAAAACAAACCTTTTTAGCAGTATTCTTTCCATTACCATGTCTCAACAACAATAAAACCCTAAATAAAATTCTCTTACTCCCAACATTTGCGGTGATACCACATACCTGTATATAATTTGTTTGGCAAAAAAATGGCAGGGGTTATAAATCTCCCTTACTCTATCGAAAATGAAAAACAAAAAAGTTTTGCCTATAGTTCTATTTTAAGCACTTACCCTCTGGAAGCCTTTACTCCCTTCTTGACCAGGCCTATTTTTTGCTATTTGGCACTGCGTTACTTTTATTGACAAATGCGCAGCCATGCAACACTGTACCCAGACAAAATCTATATAATTTTTTTCACGGTATTTGATCACTACTGGGTTATTTATTATATAAATGAAAGAGACAAATATATATACACACACACACACACACACACACACACACACACAACTCGAAAAATTAGAATATTGTGAAAAGGTGCAATATTCTCGGCTCAAAGTGTCCCACTCTAATCAGCTACAGTAATTAAGCCATAACACCTGAAAAGGGTTACTGAGCCTTTAAATGGTCTCTTAGTCTGGCTCAGTAGGAATCACAATCATGGGAAAGACTGCTGACCTGACAGTTGTGCAGAAAGCCATCATTGACACCCTCCATAAAGGAGGGAAAGCCTCAAAAGGTAATTGCAAAAGAAGTTGGATGTTCCCAAAGTGCTGTATCAAAGCACATTAATAGAAAGTTATGTGGAAGGAAAAAGTGTGGAAGAAAAAAAGGTGCACAAGCAGTAGGGATGACCGCAGCCTGGAGAGGATTGTCAGGAAAAGGCCATTCAAAAGTGTTGGGGACTTTCACAAGGAGTGGACTGAGGCTGGAGTCAGTGCATCAAGAGTCACCACACACAGACGGATCCTAGACATGGACTTCAAATGTCGTATTACTCTTATCAAGCCGCTCCTGAACAACAAACAACTTCAGAAGCGTCTTACCTGGGCTAAAGAAAAACAGACCTGCTCTGTTGCTCAGTGGTCCAAAGTCCTCTTTTCTGATGAGAGCATATTTTGCATCTCATTTGGAAACCAAAGACCCCGAGTATGGAGGAAGAATGGAGAGGCACACACTGCAAGATGCTTGAAGTCCAGTGTGAAGTTTCCACAGTCTGTGTTGATTTGGGAAGCCATGTCATCTGCTGGTGTTGCTCGACTGTGCTTCATTAAGTCCAGGATCAATGCAGCCATCTACCAGGAGATTTTGTAGCACTTCATGCTTCCTTCAGCAGATGAGCTTTATGGGGATGCTGACTTCATTTTCCAGCAGGACTTGGCACCTGCCCACACTGCCAAAAGCACCAAAACCTGGTCCAACGACCATGTGATTACTGTGCTTGATTGGCCAGCAAACTCGCATGACCTAAACCCCATAGAGAATCTATGGGGCATTGCCAAGAGAAAGATGAGAGACATGAGACCGAACAATGCAGAAGAGCTGAAGGCCGCTATTGAAGCATCCTGGTCTTCCATAACACCTCAGCAGTGCCACAGGCTGATAGCTTCCATGCCACGCCGCATTGAGGCAGTAATTGCTGCAAAAAGGGGCCCAAACCAAGTACTGAGTACATATGCATGCTTATACTTTTCAGGAGGTCCGATATTGTTATGTACAATCCTTGTTTTATTGATTGCATGTAATATTCTAATTTTCTGAGATTGTGGATTTGGGGTTTTCATGAGCTGTAAGCCATAATCACAATGACAAATCACGGCTTGAACTATCTTGCTTTGCATGTAATGAGTCTCTCATATTAGTTTCACCTTTTAAGTTGCATTACTGAAATAAATGAACTTTTGCACGATATTCTGTTTCGTGGGTGTGTGTACGTACACACACACTTAAATATTTAATTTTTTTTTACTATATAGTAATGGCGGCGATCAGCAACTTATGAGACTATAATAGTGCAGCAGGCAGTCTGACACTAACTGAAATTTTTTGAGACCTTCTGGGAACAATGACACTAATACAGTGATCAGTGCTAATATTATACTGTACACCAACACTGTACTTATGACACTTGATGGGAAGGGGTCAACATCTAGGAGCAAAGGGTTAACTGTGTGCCTAACAGTGCTTGGTGTTTTTACTTGTGATTTTACAAAGGGATGTGCCGTTTGTTATGCCCTACTTTGCAGAGAAACAAAAAGCAGCTCATCCCCGCTGACAGGACAGAGCTCTGTGTTGTTTACATTCACTGAGCTCTGTCGTATCATCCGCTTGGCTGACCAGCAAGTCCTGGCAGGCAATCTTTGGCACAGCTGGGCGCATGCCCCCCTACCTGGAAGAGCCAGATCACATTTCAGATACATGATCCGGCACAGGAGACATGCCGGTTATAATTATATCTGATAAAAGAAAAATTACAGCATTGTTTTTACAGCATATCTATAGTCAAAACTTTTCTTTAAAACGTTTACCAGAAAAAGGGAAGAACTGGAAACCCTGTCAGGTTTTACTGCTATATCAGGTTCCGCTAAAGACAGACTTACAGCAGAGGGAACAACCTTTCCACCAGGCAAGAAAGTAAGCATACTCTACAGCAACAACCCAGACAGAAGTTAAAAAATAAAATGTTTAGATTAAAGTACAATTGTGCTCAAAAGTTTGCACACCCTGGCACAAAATCATGACATTTTGGCCTTTATATTAAAAATATGACTAATCAAACTTGAAATTTATAAAGATGGAAAAGGATATAAAAAGATAAAGCCTTGAATATGCCAGTCAGTACTACACACTTAAGAAGTGGAAAATTCCAGGATCTCGATAACAAGCCAAGATCAGGTAAACCAAGAAATATTGCAGCCACAACTGCCAGAATTGTTCGAGATGCAAAAAAAAACCCCACAGGTAACCTCAGGAAAAATACAGCTGCTATGGAAAAAAAAAAAAAAAAAAAACTTGGTTGAGCTTTAATATACATGTAAAATGCTTGGAATACATTTCTAAAGCCTTGTTTCCATGGGGCGTACTATAGTACTATACAGTATTGCTAAATCATTGGATTCAGGTGTTCCAATCCCCTCCATGGCCACAGGTGTATAAAATCAAGTCCCTAGGCATGCAGACCACTTCTACAAACATTTGTGAAAGAATGGGTCGCTCTCAGGAGCTCAGTGAATTCAAACGTGGTTCCTTGCTACTATATATTTCATGGCTAACTATTAAATAGATTTGGGTGTCATCGGCGTCCATACTCTAGTGTACACCTGTACAGGTGTTCTGTGCATCCCCATTCATGTCAAATAAGATACAGCCGCTGCTCCCAATCTGACATCCAGTGGGTGCATGGCCTCGAACACATACAGTTTGTACACCAACACACACACACACACACACACACACACACACACACACACAGATGTCTCATTGGGAGCGGCAACCATGTCTGCCCAACTGCTCCCAGTTTCCATGAATGAGACTGCCAGAACACCTGTACACCCCCATGCAGGTAAACATGGCCTTGCATAGGTGTACACTATAAACACACCCATGTGAAGAAGGCCATAGGCTAGGTTGACACCCTTGTGGGTGATTGCCCCTCAGCCACAACCACCCATAGACAAAAACACTGCCACTCAGAAGATGCATGCGGGTGCCATTAAAATACTTGCCCTCCAGAGGATTTCCACCCCCTTCCTAACCAGGCCATTTTTTGCGATACGGCGCTGCACTACTTTAATAATTGTACGGTCATGCAACGCTGAACAAAAATGGAATTTACTTCCTTTTTTCCCCCACAAAATGGAGATTTTTCTGTGGTATTTGATCACCTCTGCTTTTTATTTTTTGTGCGATTTAAAAAAAAAAAAAAAAAAAATTATAGACCGACAATTTTGAGAAAACAGTATGTTTTACTTTTTGCTATTACACATGTCCAACAAAAAAAAAAACATTTCTTCACAAAAATTTAGGCCAAAATGTATTCTGCTACATGTCTTTGTGTAAATTGGTTTACGTGAAAGTTATAGCATCTACAAATGGCAGTATATATACTGGGATTTTATATTTGACACTAAGCAGGAAGAGGTTAACATCTGGGGCGATCAAAGGGTTAACTCTGTGCTGTGCTTTACACTGTACGCAAACTGCTTTGTATGGCTCTGATGCAGAGCCATACAAAGATTAAGAAGTGGAAAATTCCAGGATCTTTTAATCTGATGCAGAGCCATACAAAGCAGTGTGCAGGAGCTGAAACAGGAGAGATCTGTATTTTTTTTTACATACAGGTCTCTCCCCCATTGGTAATACAAGGTGATCGTCGGGTGCTGGCGGGGAATAAAACGGACAGGACCCGGCGATTGACAGGTGAGGCCACCAAAGGTTGCATGTGTAGGGCGCTCACCCCCTACCCAGAAATGCAAAATATGTGATTTTGCGCACCCCTGCAGCAGTATTTCTGCTACAGGTCGGCAGGAAAGCGGATACAGTGGAAGTAAACCCACTTTTGTATCTTTAACCTACAGGTCTGCTTCCAATAAAGCTGGCCTGTAGGTAAAATTAATATTTCCTAAGGCCCCATGTACTCAGGACACTTCTGAACGATGGAAACTGATTGCTGGAAAACGTAGGTTAAAAAAAAACACGTCTGTTTAGCCTTGTTTGTATAACCTGTTTATGTGCGTTTGCGTTTTAGAAGCATTTTTTTTTAAAGATAAGCACAAGAGAACCTCCCAAATGCCCAGAATGCACTGAAAAGTAGTAAATATTAACTATTTCAGACTGTTTCAGAGAAATACAGAGTAGAAGCAGAGACAGCAGTATGTGTTGACACTAGCTTAGATATGAGTTGCTCATTAACATTTCTTTTGTTTCCAAGGGTGGGAAAGGTGTCTGGTGGAGGGAGGCATTAAGGCCACCTGGCAGGGGGTCTTCATGAGGAATTTGAAATTTGTTTTCAACTCTTCCAGTTCCCAATGCTATCCAGAGCCTTTTTTCATCCTGAAAAATGCATGCAAAGCATTTTCAAGGTGCTCAGATGGACAAAACACTGAACACAGGATGTTCCTACCAACCTTGTCACACATTGTAATGACCAATTCACACCTCAGACCTCTCCCACCCTTGGAAACAAAATATATTTTAATGACCATTTACACCTCAAATGCTTATAAAATGCGATTTGCCACATTTAGTGTTTTGCGTTTGAAACGCTGAAAATCGACTGCTGAACGCAAGTTTGGCGTGTTCAAAAAAAGGACTAAACTCAAATGCCTGTAAACAATGATGTGTACATGGACACATAGGAAAACATTAGGGAGAGTTAAGGGGCTGCTGAAATAAACGCTGAACAGCTCCTAAATGATAGTTTATCAGCTGCAGTGTACATGAGCCCTAAACATGCACCTTTAGGAGATATTCACTCTATCCACTGGCGCATCCGCTCTGAAGGAATGGCATGCCCTCACCGGTCCTTCAGAGCACTGTGCCGTGTCCCGAGACTCCAGCCCATGACATCAGTGCGGCTCGGCCAGTCAGGCGGCCAGGATTCGAGAACCCTGAAAGACCGGATGAAGATGGAAGCCTCTGCTGTGGGGACAACGCACCACTGGAGGGATTCACTTTAAGGCAAGTCCTTCATAACATGCTAGTGTGCGATGCCTCATAGTGTGCGATGTTCCATTGCATGCGGTGCCCCATTGCGTATGATGCCTCATTAGTATGCGATGTTCCATTGTGTGCGATGCCTCATTAGTATGCGATGCCTCACAGTGTGCAATGCCTCATAGTATGCGATGTTCCATTGCGTGCGATGCCTCACAGCGTGCAATGCCTCATAGTATGCAATGTCTCACAGCGTGCAATGTTCCATTGCGTACGATGCCTCACCGTGTGCGATGCCCCATAGTATGCGATGCCTCACAGCGTGCAATGCCTCATAGTATGCAATGTTCCATTGTGTGTGATGCCTCAGTGTGCAAGGCCCCAGTGTGCGATGTTCCATTGCATGCGGTGCCCCATTACGTATGATGCCTCACAGTGTGCGATGCCCCATAGTATGCGATGTTCCATTGCGTGCGATGCCTCACAGTGTGCAATGTTCCATTGCATGCGGTGCCTCATTACGTGCGATGCATAATAGCACATTATCCTTCAGGGATTTTTTCTGTCAAGCTGCAGTTTACTACCGCTTTAATGGCACCCGCACACTCTTCCCGCACTCAGAACCATGCTGTACTTGTGGTTTCAAAAATGGAGCAGGGACCTTTTCCCTTATGTTTTCATGAGGCACAGCAGCCCATTCCAGAGAATAAGCGGCCATGACCACTCAAAACGCTGCATTCAGTCGATAAATTGTGATCCCTGCCTTATTGTACCTTCTGCACCATTTCAAAAGTCCCCCCAGAAAGTCTGCTTTAGTATCCACTGTGGTCTGCAGCAATTAAAATATATATATAATGAATGTATGTTTTAAGAGTATAAATGTCTCTCAGCACAAGTCTGATTTTTATCCGTTACAGCTTGCAGTCTCAGGCCATAAACCAGCACACATCTCCTAGCAGCACTCCCTCAGCCATGTTCCCCCGACTACATGTATGTACCACGTTAGCTTGGCCCTCCCTGTGTACATTCCACAGTCTGCAATCACTCCACAGAGCACTATACAGCACTGACAGGAGCTGCTTTATATATGGCCCGCTCAGGTTTGCGCTACACACACAACTCCCTCCCCCACAGAGTCACGACAGAGTGATTTCTGCCGCCAAAAAAAAAAACCCTATTTATCGCAAGACACCTGTTACGATCCCGCCCACTCCGTCTATGATTGGCAGCTGGCCACACCCCCAACAACCCGGCTCTTTACTCTGTGCCTCGCACATAACCCCTCCCTGTGTAGCCAGCCCGCCCCTCCGCCTATCATTGGTAGCTAACAACACCCCTACAGCCCGGCTCAGTGACTGACTTATAAGCCCTCCCCTTGTAGCTCGGTCCCGCCCCCTCTCCCCGTCAATGGCCTGTAACTCCTCCCCTGTATCACTGCTAGTGGAGGAGAGCAGTGTGCGAACATAAAGAGGCCCTGTCTATGTGCACACAGCTTGTTCAGGATACACCTGCCTGTTCCTGTCAGGGGGATCACAGGCTGTCCTTATCCAACCTGACCTCCCACAGCTCTGATATCTGCCTGTGGGTGCTGAGATCACCTTTTATGTCATTGCTGGGTGTAAACTACAAATATCATTTTATTATTGTTATATTATACAGGATTTATATGGTGCCAACAGTTTGCTCAGCAAACAGCAACAATACGGTTCAATACAAGAGGGGTAGGAGGACCCTGGTCGTAGGAGCTTACAATCTAAGAGACGTTGTATATATGCTAGACAAAATAATGGAAACACAGCGAGATCTGCGGGTGCGCAAAGTAAATGTATGTTATCACCTACCGACTGGTAGGCTGCTATATAATATGTTTTTGGCTTTGGGTTTAATACTACTTTAAAGTCCGTACACAAATAAGAGGCTAACAGCGGTGAAGAAAAAAAAAAAGTCTGTGTCGGTGATGTCAATGGAAGAAAAAAAAAGTGTGTATGCTGGTGGTGTTGTTCCGAAAATGGCAGTTTCCATAATAATAACTCCCAGCATCAGTGCCAGTTTACGCAGTAATAAAAACCCCAGCATTGGTGTCAGTAGCAGCAATAATAACCGCCAGCATCAGTGCCAGATTCTGCAATAATTGACCCACGGTCATCTTTAACCACTTCAGCTTCGCCCTATAGCAGAAATACTGCTACAAGGTGGCACGGGTGCGCAAAAGTACGTATAAATACGTGATTTTGCAGTTTGTGCCGCCATTCTCAGCTTTGGCTGTTAATCATTGGGTCCTGGCCAGTGATTCCCCTGCCGGCACCCAGTGATCTCTGAGTATTACCGACGGGGGAGAGACCTGTTTGTAAACAAAGGTTGCCACATTTTCCCTTTACATCAGAATGCATATTAATTAACCGCTTCCGTGCCGCCCTAGCTACAGGGCGGCACTGGTGCACAAAATTACATATATATATATATATGCCATTTGCAGCCTCAGCTGTCAATCACCAGGTCCCAGCCGGTGATTTCTCGCCGGCACGCAGTAATCACCAAGCATCTCTGATGGGGGAGAGACATGTGAGCTCCAGCACACTGCTTTGTATAGCTCTGCATAGCACAGCCTTCCAGAGCAGTGTGCTTACAGTGTAAAGTACACACAGCCCCTAGTAAAACAGCACATAGCACAGTTAACCCTTTCATTGCCCCAGATGTTAACCCCTTCCTGCCCAGTGCCATTAGTACAGTGTCAGTGCTATTTTTTAGCACTGATCACTGTATTGGTGTCACTGGGGATGTCAGTGACACCAAGTGAGTTCCCCCCCAGTGTCAGAATGCCTGCCGTAGTCCCACTAAAAGTCACTGATCGCCACCATTACTAGTAGAAAAAAAAATCAGTGGCAGTGGTGGGGTAATGGGATCAGTAGCAGTGGTAGAGGAGATGGTGTGAGTGGCAGTGCTGGGGGGAATATAGTGAGTGGCAATGCTGGGGAGAGGTTATGATGAGTGGTAGTGCTGGGGGTTGATGGGATCAGTGGTGGTGGGGGGATGGGGTGAGTGGCAATGCTGTGGGGGGATGGGATGAGTGGCAATGCTGGGGGGAGGTTATGATAAGTGGTAGTGCTGGGGAGGTTGAGGGGATCAGTGACACTTGCTGCCATCTGTCAGTCAGTGTCCATTGTGTTCCTCCTGCCTGCATGCAAGCTGGTGAGAGAGAGAAGGGGGTGCGGAGTCGAGAGAAATAGAAGGGGGTGAGAGATGGGATTGTGAGGCAGGGTGAGAGAGAGGGGTTGCGAAAGGTGAGAGAAAGAGGGGGGAGGGTGAGAGAAATAGAGGAGGGTGAGAGAGGGGGTTAAGAAAGATGAGAGAGAGGTGGAGAGAGGCAAGGAGAGAGAGTTGGAGAAATAGAGTGGGGTGAGAGTGGGTGTTGTAAGGGAGGTGAGAGAGGGGTTGAAAAAGGTGAGAGAGAGAGAAGGGTGGGAAGAGGCAGAGGGGGGAGAGTAAGGAGGGAAGAGAGAGGGGGGTGAGAAAGAGGGGGGAGGTTGGTGAGAAAGATGAGCGAGAAAGAGGCGGGGGGAGAGAGAAAGAGGGGGGATGAGAGAGGAAAAACTGGAGAGAGGTGGGAAGAGAGAGTGAGGGGGGAGAGGGGGGTAAGAAAAGGTGAGAGAGAAAGAGGGGAGTGAGAGAGAGAAGGGGGTGGAGAGGCTGGGAGAGAGAGGGGAGGTGAGAGAGGTTACGGAGAGGGGGGTGAGAGAGGTGAGAGAGAAGGGTGGAAAGAGGCGGGGAGAGAGAGTGTGGGGGGTGAGGGAGTTGTAAGGGAGGAGAGAAGGGTGGAGAGAGGCGGGGAGAGTGAGTGTGGAAGGTGAGGGAGTTGTAAGGGAGGAGAGAAGGGTGGAGAGAGGTGGGGAGAAAGAGTGGGGTGTGAGAGTGGGTGTTGTAAGGCGAGAGAGGGGTTGAGAAAGGTCAGGGAGACAGAGTGAGGGGGGAGAGAGGGGCGTGAGAGAAATAGAGGGTATAGGGGGGTGAGAAAGGCGGGGTGAGAAAGATGAGAGAGAGGAAGAGGGGGGTGAGAGAGAGAGGAGTGGAGAGGGGTGGGCAGAGAGAGAGGGAAGAGAGAGGGTGGTGTGAGGGGGGCGAGAAAAGGTGAGAGAAAGGGGGCAGTGAGAGAGAAAGAGGAGGGTGGAGAGAAGCGGGGAAAGAGAGTAAGAGGGGGGAGAGGGGGTTGTAAGGGAGGTGAGAGGGGTTGAGAAAGGTGAGAGGAAGGGAGAGAGAGTGAAGGGGTGAGAGAGAGGGGGGAGAAATAGAGGGGGGAGAGAGTGGGTGTTGTAAGGGAGGTGAGAGAGAGGGGTGGAAAGAGGCAGGGAAAGAGAGTGAACGGGGAGGTGAGAGAGATGGGGGGGAGAGGGGGTTGAGAGAAATAGAGGGAGGTGAGAAAGATGAGAGAGGAAGAGGTGGGGTGATAAAGATGAGAGAGAAAGAGGGGAGTGAGAGAGTAGAGAGAGGTGGGAAGAAAGTGAGGGGGGAAAGAGAGGGTGGTGAGAGAGGTGACAAAAGGTGAGACAGAAAGAGGGGGGTGAGAGAGAGAAGGGGGTGGAGAGAGGCAGAGAGAGAGTGAGGGGGAGAGAGAGAGGAAAGGTGAGAGAGAGAGGGGGTGAGAAAGGCAAGATAGAGAGGAGGGTGGAAAGAGGCAAGGAGAGAGAGGGGGTTGTAAGAGAGTTGAGAAGGGTTGAGAAAGGTGAGACAAAGGGGTGGAGAGAGGCAGGGAGAGTGAGGGAGAAATAGAGGGGGGTGAGAGTGGGTGTTGTAAGGGAGGTGAGAGAGGGGTTGAAAAAGGTGAGAGGGGTGGAGAGAGGCAGGAAGAGAGAGTGAAGGAGTGAGAGAGAAGGGGGGCAAAATAGAAGGGAGTGAGAAAGAGGCGGGGTGATAAAGATGAGACAGAAAGAGGGGGTGAGAGAGAAAGGTGGGTGAGAGAGAGAGAGGAGTAGAGAGAGGTGTTAAGAAAGAGTGAATGGGGAAAGAGAGGGCGGTGTGAGGATGGCGAGAAAAGGTGAGAGAGAAAGAGGGTGGTGAGAGAGAGAAGGGGTGGAGAGAGGCAGGGAGAGATGGGGGAGAGGTGGGGGGGGGGAGAGAGAGGAGGGTGGAGAGAAGTGGGGAGAGGGGGGAGAGGGGGTTGTAAGGGAGGTGAGAGGGGTTGAGAAAGGTGAGAGTCAGGGATAGAGACTGAACGGGTGAGAGAGAAGGGGAAGAAATACATGGGGGTGAGAGTGGGTGTTGTAAGGGAGGTGAGAGGGAGGTTGAGAAATGTGAGAGAGGGGTAGAGGGGGGGAGGTGAGACAGATGGGAGAGAGAGAGGGGGGTGAGAGAAATAGAGGGGGGTGAGAAAGATGAGAGAGAACGAGGCAGGGTGAGAAAGATAAGAAAGAGGGGGGTGAGAGAGGAGTGGAGGTGGGAAGAGAGAGTGAGAGGGGAGAGAGAGGGGGAAAGAGAGAGTGAGAAGGGAGAGAGAGTACAGTTAGGGGGGACAGGAAAAGGTGAGAGAGAAAGAGGGGTGTGAGAGAGAGAAGGGGTGGAGAGAAGCATTGAGAAAGTGAGGGGGGTGAGAAAGGTAAGGGAGATAGGTGAGAGAGGAGGATGGACAGAGTCAGGGAGAGAGAGTGAGAGGGGGGAGTGAGGGGATTGCAAGGGAGGTGGGAGGGGTTGAGAAAGGTGAGAGAGAGGGGTGGAGAGAGAGTGAAGGGGTGAGAGAGTGGGGAGAGAAATAGAGAGGGGGTGAGAGTGGGTGTTGTAAGGGAGAGAGGGGTTGAGAAAGGTGAGAGTGAGGGGGGGAAGAGAGAGGGGGAGGTGTGAGAGAAAGAGAGGGGGAGGGGGATAAAAAATATGAGCGAGAAAGAGGTGAGGTGAGATAGATAAGAGAGAAAGGGTGTGAGAGAGAGAGGAGTGGAGAGAGGTGGAAAGAGAGAAAGGGGGGTGAGAGAGAGAGGAGTGGAGAGAGGTGGAAAGAGAGAGTGAGGGGGGGAGAGAGGGTAAGGAGGGGGGGGGCAAAAAAAGGTGAAAGAGAAAGAGGGGGGTGAGAGAGAAAGGGGTGGAGAGTGGCAGGGAAAGAGAGTGAGGGGGAAGTGAGAGAGATGAGGGAGAGGGGGGAAGAAAAGTGAGAAAGAGGAGGGTGGAGATAGAGGAGGGTGGGGAGAGAGTGAGGGGGGAGAGAAGGGGTTGTAAGGGAGGTGAGAAGGGTTGAGAAAGGAGAGAGAGAGGGGTGGAGAGAGGCAAATAGAGCATGGGGGGAGAAATAAAGGGGGTGAGAATGGGTGTTGTAAGGGGGGTGAGAGAGAGAAGGGTGGAGAGAGGCAGCAAGGAAGAGAGAGGGGGAGGTGAGAGAGAGATGGGGAGAGAGAGGGGGTGAGAGAAATAGAGGGGAGTGTGAAAGATGAGAGAGAAAGAGGTGGGGTGAGAGACAGGGGGTTGAGAAAGAGGGGGTGAGAGGGAGTGGGGAGAGTAAGGGGGAAATATTGAGAAGGGAGGTGAGAGAGAGGGGGGGTGAGAGAAATACATGGGGGTGAGAAAGATGAGAGAGAAAGAGGGGGGTGAGAGAGAGAGGAGTGGAGAGAGGTGGTAAGAGTGAGAGGGCGAGAAAATATGAGAGCGAAAGAGGAGGGTGAGAGAGAGAAGGTGGTGGAGAGAGGCAGGGAGAGAGAGTAAGGGGGGGGGATATAGAGAAGGGAAAGAGTGGGTGTTGTAATGGAGGTGAGAGAGGGGTTGAGAAAGGTGAAAGAGAGAGATGGTGGAGAGACATGGGAAGAGAGAGGAGAGAGAGAGGGTGGTGAGAGGAGAGAGAGAGGGTGGTGAGAGGGGAGCAAAAAAAGGTGAGAGAGAGAAGGAGGTGGAGAGAGGTAAAGAGAGAGAGGGGGGAGGCTGAGTGAGAGGGGGTAGAGACAGGGTTGTAAGGGAGGTGAGAGGGGTTGAGAAAGGTTAAAGAGAGGAGTGGAGAGAGGCAGGGAGAAAAAGTGAGGGGGTGAGAAGAGAAGGGAGTGGGGGGAGAAATAGAGGGGGGTGAGAGTGAGTGTTGTAAGGGAGGTGAGCGAGAGAGGAGGGTAGTGAGAGGGGGAAGAGAGAGAGAGGGAGGGTGAGAGACAGGGGGGTCAGAGGGGGTGAAAGAGAGAGCGTGACAGAGTGAGTTGGAGAGAGAGGGGGAAAAAGAGGGGGGCTCAGGGTGGAGAGAGGGGGGCCCTACCCAGAAATGCAAAATTATATATATGTGTGAATTTGCGCTGCCCTGTAGCAGTAGTTTTACTATAGGGCGGCGGGGAAGCGCTTAAATTAACCTCAGAACCTTTGTAATTAATATATGTTCGGTTTTAAAGGGATGAGGTGGCAACGCCAGCATCATGGAGTGTACATCCATGCGAGTCCAATGTTTGCATCAGACATACACAGATGTAAACTCCAGAATGTGCATGGAGATCCATAAAACTGCCTGTCATTGATTTCAACATGCTCAGCACACACCTGAAATGAATATATAACCACCTGACTGCCCGCATTCTACTGCAGATGGACAATCAACACAGAGCTCTGTACAGAGGGAACAATCTATTTGTTTCTCATCCTTGCTTGCAGGGAGGAGAAACTGAGATCTATTAGTAAAAAGCAGCACACATTACACATAGTTAGGCACACATTTAACCTCTTGATTGCCCTAGATGTTGACCCTTTCCCAGCCAGTGTCATTAGTACACTGACAATGTGTAGTATTATCACTGTATTAGTGTCACTGGTGATGACAGTGCCAGTTAGTTCCCCTCAGCGCCAGTTAGGGTCAGATTGCCTGCCGAACCATCGCAGTCCCGTTATAAGTCACTGATCAGCACCATTACTATTATAGAAAAAATATATATATCCCATATTTTGTAGGTGCTATAACTTTCACGTAACCCAATCAATATACACTTTTTTTAATCAAAAAACATGTAGCAGAATACATTTTGACCAAAATGTATAAAGAAATTAGATTTTTTAGATTTGTTTTGATATGTTTTGAAGCAAAAAATAAAAAAGAGTTTGTTTTTTCACAATTTTTGGTATTTTTCGCTTATATCGCAAAAAATAAAAAAACCCAGTGCTGATCAAAGACCACCAATAGAAAGCTCTATTTTGATATAAAAGTTATATAAATGTTGTTTGGTACAGCGTTACATGACCACGCAATTACTAGTTAGTGCAGGGCTAAATAGCAAAAAATGGCCTGGTCATGAAGGACATAAAATCTTCCGGAGCTTAAAGTGTTACTGAACCCAGGACCCTGCATTCACTATATCTGGTCTCCCACAGTACACGGAAATGCAATTATTTTAGTAAATATAAACTGCTAAATACCCTTTCTCACCGTGTGACTTGTGTCAGTGTCCGGCTGAGCACCGGTTAATCTTTCAGGAGGCGTTTTCATTCTTCTCTGACTGTCCTATGAGGCTACATAACCCCTGACCCTCTGTCTGGATAGCGCTGATTGATCCTATGCTGATCACACGCACCCTCCCCCCCAAAAAAACTCTCTAGTAATGCACACCAAATAGAGCATGTGCAGACTTGCCACTGCTGCTCTGTACTGTGACAGATGGATTGGGGACAGCAAAAGAAGGGGAGGATTATAGAAGACGGGATCAAACAACCTTTTTACACAATGCGGATGATTAACCCCTTAAGTTCCACAGTAAACATAACAAGTATACTTTACTGCATATACAAACTGATTTTACTGTTGTGGGTTTAGGAACATTTTAAAGTGGATAAAGTGCTACATGCTAAAAAATAATATTCCCTGCAGATCTACTGCTTTCACACAGGCATAAAGTGGACGAAGCAGATCCACAAGGATCCCCTATATTATGTTGTACTTCATATATGTATTTTATATATATGTATATGCATTTATCCACATATTTAGAGTTTGTGATAACTTATGTGCACACATAATAGGACAGTGCTGCGAAACATAATGGTCTTTGAACCCGGGTTCACACCAATGCTGTGCGGCATTCACATCGTTTTCTGTGCAAATTCTGTACTGCATCACCATCGCACCCCGTTCATTCAAACCGCTGTTGGTCTGTATGTTAAGTTAACAAAACCTAGAAATCAGTTTGCCAAACGTGGTGCGAAAGTGCAGAATCGGATCGCATAAGTGTGAATGCCCATGCGATCCGATTCTTGTGCTTACCAAAATAAAGGGTCCTGCACCTTTCTGGTGCAAATGCGGTGCGATTAGAGCCATACAAAATGTACAGCTCAAATGGCACCTCACACAATTTGCATGCGATTTGCACAGGAATGCAGTGCGGTGCAGTTCCTGGGTGAATCTCATGCGATATGTCGCACTGCAGAAGTGTGAATCCGGGCTAAGGGTTTTTATTCACACAAGATACATTGCAACTACACTGGCAGCTATTTCCATCTCAACCCCAAGCATACTTAGGGCAAAAAAGCCTTGTTTTGCTGTGGTGTCAGTTCACACTATACCTGTGGTCTCCAAACTGTGGCCCAGGGGCCAGATGCGGCCCTTTGCTTGCTTTTATCTGGCCCTTGGAGCACTATTTCATCCACTGACACCAACAATGGGGCATAGTTTCTCCCAATGATTGGGTGCAATTCCTCCCAATGACGCCAATGATGTAGCACATACCTCCCAATGGCACCAATGATGGGGCGCAATTCCTCCCAATGATGCCAGTGATGAGGCACATACCTCCCAATGACACCAATGAAGGGGCGCAATTCCTTCCAATGACACCAATGAAGGGGCGCAATTCCTCCCAATGTCGGGATGCAATTACTCCCAATGATGGGGCACATACCTCCCAATGACACCAATGATGGGGCACAGTTCTACCCGATGACACCAACCATGGAGCCCAGTAACTCCAATGATGGGGCACAGTTCTGCCCAATGACATCAACAATTGAGCCCAATAACACCAATGATGGGGCACAATTCCTCCCAATCACACCAATGAAGGGGCGCAATTCCTCCTAATGACGGGATGCAATTACTCCCAATGATGGGGCACATACCTCCCAATGACACCAATGAAGGGGCGCAATTCCTTCCAATGACACCAATGATGGGACGCAATTACTCCCAATGATGGGACACATACCTCCCAATGACACCAATGAAGGGGCGCAATTCCTCCCAATGATGGGATGCAATTACTCCCAATGATGGGACACATACCTCCCAATGACACCAATGAAGGGACGCAATTCCTTCCAATGACACCAATGATGGGACGCAATTACTCCCAATGATGGGACACATACCTCCCAATGACACCAATGAAGGGGCGCAGTTCCTCCCAATGACAGGATGCAATTACTCCCAATGATGGGGCACATACCTCCCAATGACACCAATGATGGGGCACAGTTCTGCCTGATGACACCAACAATTGAGCCCAATAACACCAATGACGGGGCACAGTTCTGCCCGATGACATCAACAATTGAGCCCAATAACAGCAATGATGGGGCACAGTTCTGCCCAATGACATCAACAATTGAGCCCAATAACAACAATGATGGGGCACAATTCCTCCCAATGACGCCAATGATGTAGCACATACCTCCCAATGGCACCAATGATGGGGCACAATTCCTCCCAATGATGCCAGTGATGAGGCACATACCTCCCAATGACACCAATGAAGGGGCGCAATTCCTTCCAATGACACCAATGAAGGGGCACAATTCCTCCCAATGTCGGGATGCAATTACTCCCAATGATGGGGCACATACCTCCCAATGACACCAATGAAGGGGCGCAATTCCTCCCAATGATGGGATGCAATTACTCCCAATGATGGGGCATATACCTCCCAATGACACCAATGAAGGGGCGCAATTCCTTCCAATGACACCAATGATGGGATGCAATTACTCCCAATGATGGGACACATACCTCCCAATGACACCAATGAAGGGGCGCAATTCCTCCCAATGACGGGATGCAATTACTCCCAATGATGGGACACATACCTCCCAATGACACCAATGAAGGGGCGCAATTCCTCCCAATGATGGGATGCAATTACTCCCAATGATGGGACACATACCTCCCAATGACACCAATGAAGGGGCGCAGTTCCTCCCAATGACAGGATGCAATTACTCCCAATGATGGGGCACAGTTCTGCCCGATGACACCAACAACTGAGCCCAATAACACCAATGATGGGGCACAATTCCTCCCAATGACACCAATGAAGGGGCGCAATTCCTCCCAATGACAGAATGCAATTACTCCCAATGATGGATCACATACCTCCCAATGACACCAATGATGGGGCACAGTTCTGCCCAATGACATCAACAATTGAGCCCAATAACACCAATGAAGGGGCGCAATTCCTCCCAATGACACCAATAATGGGACACAGTTCTTCTCATTAGCACTAAAAATGAAGCACTGTTTGCTCCCACTGATACTGGGACATTTTCTATTCCCAATGTTCACAGTCCTGCCCCCCTAAAGCCTGAAGAACAGTAAATTGGCCCTTTTGTATATAAAGTTGGGAGACCCCTGTACTACACCATTGCTATAGTGTGCGCTGAAAATAAGTATTGCATGCTTGACTTTTTTCTAGTGCAGTGAGTTGCAATGCAAACCACCACATCGCAGTGTCACTGCAGTGAACAGAACCGTAATGAAGTGTCACTTGGGATGCAATAGCGCTGGTATTTTTGGAAATTTCTTTAAACATTTTTTTTTTTTTTTTTATTTAAATGTCACTTGTGATATTTTGGAATTGGGGAATCAGTATTGTGTTTCTAAGCACACAGCGACAGGTGTATGATTAGCGTGGCTCGTTGGGGGTGAACGAGCTCCAAGTCCTATGCTAATTGGGCACACCTGCTAGGGGGCGGGGTTTAGTCTATAAATTCCTGGGAAAGGCAGAGAGGAGTATCATTTTGCTGTGAGAAAGGACTGAGAGTGCTTGTAGATCATTAGTTATAGGAAAATTTCTAACGATTATCCAAAGGGAGAGTTTAGCAGTCCAGGGACATGAATTACAGATTTTAGAAAGATGAATTTATTCAAGTGATTAGTACAGATATCAGTATTATCAGAAATGACAGATTGAGAATAGAGTTGTAGTTTAGAAATCAGTAGTTAAGATTCAGAAAAGGCTTGTCCACAAAAACAGGCACTCATTTCAGGCACAATTCACACACATTGTGCTTTTTGCGGGTTTTTTTTTTTTTTTTTTTTTCATATGCATTGTAAGGGTCAGTTCACACCACAGAAATGCACTTCTGATACGTTTTTGCTTGCCATTCTGGTTCAGTTTTGATGCAGTTTGCCATGTTCCAGTATGGTTCTGTGCAGAAAACATAGCCTGTTCTATATTTTTTTTTTTTTTTTTTTTATTACACTGGAAACTGACAGTGCTTAGTGTAAACTTGGATCAATGGAATACATGGAAAACACTGTTTGTGATGCAGAAAAAGTGCACTGAACTGCATTTAACATTTTGTGGTTCTCAGGTTTTTTTTTTTTGGGCACAATAAAAATGCAAAATGTATTAAAAATGCACTACATGTTTCAGCAGCTTCTCCGCTTTGAACTCTATTTGTAGCAAAAATGCTGCGCTTTTTTTTCTTTTTTTTTTTTAAAAGTTCCTTACCTTTTCCAAAAACACAGAAGCTTAAAGCATAAATGTTAACATCCTATAGTAAATGAAAGGTGGTCGCTAGCTCCTGGCTAGCTGTCTTTATCAGTCCTGAAGATACGGATGCGACTTCACCTCAGAAGCAACACACACACATACATACAGTGATAGGTGAAATCAATCTCTTAAGTTTATTAGCGGGAAGAAACTTAATATAACAGAAAAAAGGTGGGGGGCACAGAGTATCAAAGCTGCATTGTCAGTAATTGGCTGAACACAAATACAAGCATTGACGTCAATTCTGAAAAATGAGAAGCAGAGTTTCATTTTCTCAGGAATAAGGAAAGTTTCTACATTATTTTGAAACACTTATCTACTACATACAATAGAATCTCGCTAGATACTTGTCAAGTATGTGAACATGACTTTTCTCAGGCTTTGAAATCAGTTACAAGTATCCTATAGTTTTTCCCATGGGACTGAAGTATTTGACTTTAATTATATCATAACAAATAGGTGCTTTTAGTACAAAGAATTGGATACTATCTCCGTCTCTACAAAGGCCAGGCTAAGATATGAAATGGAAGAATATTGAGAGTACAGTTCTGTAACACATAACTGACACAGCATATTTTCATTAAATCATTCTGGGTATAATACAAAACAATCAACATGGAATACAAAATATAGAATGGAGTGGGGGAAAACAAAATGACAGACCTAAAAGACATACATTTCCCTTCAGTAAACAATGTTTGTTATTAAATGGACAGTGAGCTTTCACAAAAGGCACTAAAACACACAGGTGTGAGCTGGGCCTTAGTCTGGCAGAAAAGACATAAATCCATCCAGTTCAACCACTGAAAAGTTATAATCCTACAACCACAGTTGATTCAGAGGAAGGCAAAAAAAACAGCAAATCGGTCCAATTTGCTCCTGCAGGGGACAAAATTCCTTCCTGATCCCCCAAGAGGTAATCTGATATTCCCTGGATCACCTTTACCTATAAATTTTATATCCAGTTATATTCTGTGTATCCATTTAACAATCCAGGACTTTTTTAAAGCAATCCACTCAGCTGGCCAGAACCAACTCCTGAGGGAGTCTATTCCCCACTTTCACAGCTCTCACTGAAGAAACCTTTCCGTGTTTGGAGATAAAATTTATTTTCCTCCAGACATAGTGCCCCCTTGTCCTCTGTGAGGACCTCAGGGTGAATTACTCTACACAGCTCACTATATGAACAACTTGGTGTGGGGGTTTTTTCTTTAAAAAATTTTTGCTTTTACTCAAAGCAAAGCATATGAACAATGCACTACAAGAAAGCATAGCCTATTCTCACATAGGGTATATAGATATCTGCGTTGGGCACATGCACTGTGGTGCTTTTTTAAAACACATTGGTGTTCTTAAGGGCCAGTTGGCACCAGGAATCGGGAATGTGCTGCAATTTTTTTCCTGTGCCATTTTTTTGAGCCCATTTTGAATGGGCTCCCTCTTAGATTGTAAGTTCTAAGGATCAGGCCCTCCTAACCCTCTTGTATTGCACTAAATCATTGCTTTATTGTCTCCCGTTGTAAAGCGCTAAGCAAACTATTGGTGCTATATAAATCCTGAATAATAAACTTGGAAAAAATTTTAATTAAAAGAAATAATGTAACAAAATGCACTAGATGGCACCAAAAGTAATGGAAGTGCTGCGTTTACGAGCGATTTGGATGTCATTAATTGAGCTCTGACACCTGTTGCAGAATGCAACTACAGTGCATTTTGAATGCAGTGTGGGGAACGTGCTCAGGATATGGGTGTCCAGCACTGCATTTTGGTGTAAACGGGCACTAAATATAACAAAGGAACTACTTAGCACCACAGCTGGTTGGAATTACATGGGTTTTTGTGCCACGCACCGAGTAATGTCTGCTTATTTACACAATATTGTGTAAACACATTTTTGTGTTCTGTCCTGCCATTTTGTTTGTGTTTGATCCATGCAACTCAACACATCGGTTGTGAAGGAGCCCAAATTCTGTCCAAGAAAAAAAACTAGACTTGGTACTTAAGGCTGTATATACAGTAAGGGCACTTCACACAGGCATTGAAAACAGACGTGGGCGGCGTTCCTACAGCTTCCTGACCACCTATCCACCCCACTCGAAATAGTGGATGGAGGTGCATACCTAATGTTTGTATTGCAGTGAGGCAAAACTTATGCTGCCTTCAGGCTTCAATGCTGCCTTCAGGCTTCAATGCTTTGTAACTGCTTCCATTCACTTTTATTGAAACACCCATCTGCAGAGCTATAAATGCTCCTAAGGCATGTAGACCTTTTTTTTAAGGTGCAGTTGCAAATCATAAATTCTATTTTTAATTAAAAAGTGAAACAAATCTTACAGGGTGTTTATTTCAGGTACTTATATAGTGCTGTCACTTTATGCAGCGCTTTACATATATATTGTACATTTACATCAGTCCCTCACCCTCAAGGGATGTACAGTCTAAGGTCCCTAACTCATATTCATATATACACATACTAGGGACAATTTTAGATTAAGCCAATTAACCTCCCAGCATGTCTTTGGAGTGTGGGAGGAAACCGGAGTACCCAGCAGAAACCCACGCAGGCACAGGGAGAACATGAAAACAGGCAGGTGGTGCTGTGGTTGGTATTCAGACAAATGTCCCTAGTACTGCCAGGTGGAAGTGCTAACCATTTAGCCACTGTGCTGCTCTCATGTTAAGAGTTTGTTACTCTAGGTTCACACATGCGTTTTTTTTTTTTTTTTTTTTGCAGAAATGCAGTACAGTCCTTTAACCTTTCCTATGGGACATGTTCACATCTGACTTTTTTTTTTTTTTTTTTTTGTCCTATAGATATTAATGGAAATGCTGCAGAAAAGCATGTGTTTTTGCCACATTTTGCATTTTTTTGAATATGCCTAGGTGGAAAAAAATGCAATCCAGCAACTGCTCAAGCACAGTCTTCATAGGTATGAACCTAGCCTTAACGAGACTTTAATGCCTGTGCCCAAAACACTTAAGATTGCAGTCGCATTAATGCAAGCTAAAGGCTTCTTTTAGAATGAACGCCTGTGTGACTTCTTAATGTGCAGTTTAGCTATCCACTTGTCTATAATGGTGGATTGCTGCCAAGTTGATCGGTCTATAGTGGTGGATTGCTGCCAAGTTGATCGGTCTATAAGTGGCGGATTGCTGCCAAGTTGCTCGGTCTATAGTGGCGGATTGCTGCCAAGTTGCTCGGTCTATAGTGGCGGATTGCTGCCAAGTTGCTCGGTCTATAGTGGCGGATTGCTGCCAAGTTGCTCGGTCTATAGTGGCGGATTGCTGCCAAGTTGCTCGGTCTATAGTGGCGGATTGCTGCCAAGTTGCTCGGTCTATAGTGGCGGATTGCTGCCAAGTTGCTCGGTCTATAGTGGCGGATTGCTGCCAAGTTGCTCGGTCTATAGTGGCGGATTGCTGCCAAGTTGCTCGGTCTATAGTGGCGGATTGCTGCCAAGTTGATCGGTCTATAGTGGCGGATTGCTGCCAAGTTGATCGGTCTATAGTGGCGGATTGCTGCCAAGTTGATCGGTCTATAGTGGCGGATTGCTGCCAAGTTGATCGGTCTATAGTGGCGGATTGCTGCCAAGTTGATCGGTCTATAGTGGCGGATTGCTGCCAAGTTGATCGGTCTATAGTGGCGGATTGCTGCCAAGTTGATCGGTCTATAGTGGCGGATTGCTGCCAAGTTGATCGGTCTATAGTGGCGGATTGCTGCCAAGTTGATCGGTCTATAGTGGCGGATTGCTGCCAAGTTGATCGGTCTATAGTGGCGGATTGCTGCCAAGTTGATCGGTCTATAGTGGCGGATTGCTGCCAAGTTGATCGGTCTATAGTGGCGGATTGCTGCCAAGTTGATCGGTCTATAGTGGCGGATTGCTGCCAAGTTGATCGGTCTATAGTGGCGGATTGCTGCCAAGTTGATCGGTCTATAGTGGCGGATTGCTGCCAAGTTGATCGGTCTATAGTGGCGGATTGCTGCCAAGTTGATCGGTCTATAGTGGCGGATTGCTGCCAAGTTGATCGGTCTATAGTGGCGGATTGCTGCCAAGTTGATCGGTCTATAGTGGCGGATTGCTGCCAAGTTGAGCAGAGTAGATTTATGGGTCACAATTCCTCCCAATGGCACCAATAACGGGACACAGTTCTTCTCATTTAGCACCAAAAATGGGGCACTGTTTGCTCCCACTGATACTGGGACATTTTCTATTCCCAATGTTCAGTCCAGTCCCCCTAAAGCCTGAAGACCAGTAAACTGGCCCTTTTTGTATATCAAGTTTGGAGACCCCGGAACTGCACCATTGCTATAGTGTGCGTTTGAAAATAAGTATTGCATGCACAACTTTAGTGCAGTGAGTTGCAATGCAAACCACCACATGGCAATGTCACTGCAGTGTCAGAACCGTAATGAAGTGTCACTTGTGATGCAATAGTGCTGGTCATTTAAAAAATTTCTTTAAAAAATTAAATTTTTTTAAATGTCGCTTGTGACATTTTGGAATTGGGGAATCAGTATTGTTTCCAAGCACACAGCGACAGGTGTATGATTAGTGTGGCTTGTTAAAGGTTGAAGGAGCTCCAAGTCCTATGATAATTGGACACACCTGCTAGGGGTGGGGTTTAGTCTATAAATTCCTGGGAAAGGCAGAGGGGAGTATCATTTCACTGTGAGGGCTGAGAGTGTTTTTGAAGACTATCGGTTATAGAAAAAATTCTAATGATTATCAAAAGGGGGAGTTTCAGTCCAGAGATGTGAATTATGGATTTTTTCTTTTGAAATGTCTTTATTCAAGTGATTATCTCATATCAGTATTTTCAGAAATGACAGATTTGAGAAAAGAGATGTAGTTTAGGAATCAGCAGATAATAGGATTCCGAAAAGGCTTGTTCACAAAAGCAGGCACTTATTTCAGGCCTGATTCACACGCTTTGTGCTTTTTTGCAGTTTGTTTTTTCCTCTGCATTGCAAGGGCCAGTTCACACCAGAAGTGCACTCCGGGTTTGTTTTTTGCTTGCAGTTCTCACCACATGCGGTTCTGATGCAGTTTGCCATGTTCCAGTATGGTTCTGTGCAGAAACAATGTACCATGTTCTACTATTCGTCTTCTGCTTTTTTTTTTTTTTTTTTCCCCTGCACTGGAAACTGTGCACTGAATTGCATCTAGAGTGAACTAGCCCTTACTGCGTTTTTTTTTTTTTTCTGCCAAAGAAAAAATTGCAAAATGTATTAAATGCACTACATGTTTCAGCAGCTTCTCCATTTTTGAATTCTATTGTAGAAAAAATGCTGCTTTATTTTTTTTTTGCTTTTTTTTTTGCTTTTTTTTAAAGTTCCTGATATTTTCCAAAATCACAGAAGCTTAACACACATGTGAACATGTCCTATAGGAAACCATGTTTGTTTTTGTTTTTTTAAATGGACAGTGAGCTTTCACAAAAGGCACTAAAACATAAGTGTGAGCCAGGCCTTAGTTACATAGTCTGGCTGAAAAAAGACAAGTCCATCCAGTTCAACAACAGTTACAATCCTATACCCACAGTTGATCCAGAGGAAGGCAAAAAACCCAAAAAAAGCATGATCCAATTTGCTCCTGCAGGGGAAATATTTCCTTCCTGATCCCTCCAAGAGGCAATTGGATATTCCCTGGATCAACTTTACCAATGTTAGTATCCAGTTATTCTGTGTATCCAAGAATATCCAGGCTTTTTTTTTTCTTTTTTTTTTTCTTTTTTTTTTTTTTTTAAGCAATCCACTGAGCTGGCCAGAACCAACTCTTGAGGGAGTCTATTCCACATTTTCACAGCTCTCACTGTGATGAAACCTTTTCATGTTTTGGAGATTACATTTCTTTTCTTCCAGACAGAGTGCCCCCTTGTCCTCTGTGAGGACCTCAGGGTGAATAGCTCTACACAGAGTTCACTATATGAACTTAGTGTTATATTTTAAAAGAGAAAAAAAAAAAAAAATGTTTTTTATTCAGAAAGCAAAACATATGAACAATGAGCTACAAGAGCCTATTATCCTCCACATAGTAGGGTATATGGATATCTGCGTTGGGCACATGCACTGTGGTGTGGTTTTTTTTTTTTGTTTTTTTTTTTAAACACATTGGTGTTCTTTATTACGGGGCAGTTAGCACCAGGAATCACGAAGGTGCTGCGATTTTGTTTCCTGTGCCATTTGAGCCCATTTATTTTGAATGGGCTCCCCCTTAGATTGTAAGCTCCAAGGAGCAGGGCCCTCCTATCCCTCTTGTATTGAACAAAATCATTGCTGTATTGTCTCCCATTTTTATATTGTAAAGCACTGAGGAAACTGTTGGTGCTATATAAATCCTTAACAATAACTAAAAAAATTAGAAAATAAAAAAATAAAATGTTAGAGCACTAGACGGCACCAGAAGTAGTGGAAGCGCTGCATTTACGGGTGATTTGGATGTCATTAATTTAGCTCTGACGCCTGTTTGAACGCAACTACAGTGCATTTTGAATGCGATGTGGGGAACGTGCTCGGAATATGGGTGTCCAGCGCTGCATTTTGGTGTAAATAGGCACTAAAATAAAACAAAGGAACTACTCCGCACCGCAGCTGGTTGGAATTACATGGATTTTTGTGCAATGCACTGAGTAATATCTGCTTATTTACACAATATTGTGTAAACACATTTTTTTTTTGTTCTAACTGTTCTGCCATTTTTTGGTTTCATTGATCCATGCAACTCAACACATCTGTTGTGAAGGAGCCCAAATTTTGTCCAGCAAGAAAAAAAACTAGACTTGGTACTTAAGGCTGTATATACAGTAAGGACACTTTTCACACAGGCATTGAAAACAGACGTGGGCGGAGTTCCTACAGCTTCCTGACCACCTATCCACCCCACTCAAAATATTAGTGGATGGAGGTGCATACCTATTAATGTTGTATTGCAGTGAGGCAAAACTTATGCTGCCTTCAGGCTTCAATGCTTTTGTAACTGCTTCCATTCACTTTTATTGAAACACCCATCTACAGAGCTAAAAATGCTAAGGCATGTACAGACCTTATTTTTTTTTTTTTTTTTTTTTTTTTTTTTAGGTGCCGCTGCAAATCATTACAAAGTCCAATTTTTAGATTAAAAAAAACAATCTTACAGGGTGTTTATTACACATACTTGTATAGCACTGTCCATTTACGCAACACTTTACATATATATATTGTACAGTCACATCAGTCCCTAACCCTCAAGGGGCGTGCAATCCTAAGGTCCCTAACTCACATTCATACATACACATACTAGGGACAATTTTAGACAAAAGCTAATTAACCTCCCAGCATGACTTTGGAGTGTGGGAGGAAACCGGACAACCTGGTGGAAACACGCACAGGGAGAACATGCAAACTTCAGGCAGGTTGTGCTGTGGTTGGGATTCAAACAAATGTCCCTACCACCAGGTGGAAATGCTAACCATTTAGCCACTGTGCTGTGCATGTTAGACGTCTGTTACCCTAGGTTCACACATGCGTTTTCTACAGCATTTTGCAGAAATGCAGTACAGTCCTTAACATCCTATGGGACGTGTTCACATCTGCATTTTTTTCACCCTGGTTTTTTTTTTTTTTTTTTTTTTTTTTTTTAAGGTTGAACTTTCGAATGCAAAATTTGTTGTTTTTGGTCCAAATAGACAATGGAAATGCTGCAGAAAAACGTGTGGTTTTTTTTTTATTTTGTTTTTATTTTGTGTTTTGGTTTTTTTTTCCATATTTTGAGTTTCTGAATATGCCTAGCAAAAAGAAAAATAGGAAGAAACACGGGTGCAAAAATGCAATTCAGTAACTGCTCAAACAAAACCTATATTGGTGTGAACCTAGCCTTACAAGACTTGAATGCCTGTGCCCAAAACACTTAACATTGCAGTCGCATTAATGCGAGTTAAAGGCTTCTTCAGAATGCATAACGTCTGTGTGACTTAATGTGCAATTTAGCTATCCACTTGTCTATAATGGTGGATTGCTGGGAAGTTGATCAGATTAGAAAGTACTGAGATGATTCTAGAAGTGTGATATTTGCACATACCATCTGTGCTCACGCCAATCCATTCCCCCTCCACCATCCTGTACTCACGCCAATCTATTTTCCTCCACCATTGACCATTTTCCTTAAGGGTTCTTTCACACTGCTGCCTCCAAAAAGGCGAATTCATTTTTGCTGTGCTTTTTGAGGTTTTTTTTTAAATGACGCGTGACTAGACTGCACCAAAAACACTTCTCAGGTATTAAGGTGCTTTCCATTGATTTCAATGGGAAGAGGCATTTTTGGGGCAGTGTTTAACAGAACAAACATGCTCCAAAGATGCTGCAAGCAGTTTTTTTTTTTTTTTTTTTTTCTACCGCAACTAAAGTGCAATGCTTGTGTGAAAACATACATAGGGAAGTTTTTTTTTTTTTGTGTTTTTTTTTTTTTTTTGTTTTGTTTTTTCCCTAGCTTTTTTCAGGCACTTAATGCAAAAACTCTTCAGTGTGAAAGTAGCCTTAGATATCCCAAAACCATATGTCAAATCTAAAAACTCGCTTTGTATGCAGTTTGGCAGGCCCTTCCCCTTTTTTTTCGTTTGAAGGTAAATCTAAACGAAATTTAAGTAAGAAGTGTATAATGCATGGCCAGCTTTAGGCCTCAGGCACAAATGACGTTTTTAAACTTCTCCACTCCTCTTGAAAACAGTGTTTTTGGGAAGAAAAACCTCCTGGCGCTTGTCAGTGTCTTGAGCTTTTTACAAGCATTTGGCGTGTTTTTTTTTTTTTTTTTTTTTTTTTTTACAGACCTTAAGTGCTCGTGTGTTCAATTCATTGGCCAGAATGCTTTATTCTGGCCATTGGAATGCATTAGCACTAAACGCACCCAGTGTTAACAAGAGTTAAAAAACGTTACCTGCCAAAACGCTTCTGCTCCAGAATATGCTGGCCCTTGGGGTTTTTCCTACTAGTAAACACTACTGCTACTAAAAGGCCAATGTGCATATAGACATAGCATAACATGAAGGGCCATTTGAAAGCATTAAAAAAAAAAAAAAAAGCCCTTTTAAAAGTGGCTGTAAAAATGCCCTGTGCATGAGGGGAGAACTGCTAGCTCTTTTAAAACTCATTCCACATTTTTTCAGAAAATGCACACATCAATTAAAAAAAAATAAATAATTTTACATTTTGAGCCTGCAGTGCATTGCAACCACAATCAGTGTATCATGGGTGTAATGCACAGGCTGCTGCAGACTGTGGGTTTTTTTTTCTGCAGCGTTTTTGCAGAAACACTGCAGTCCATTATGATTTCCTATGGGACATGTTCACATCTGTGTTTTTCACTTGGTGTTTTATTTGGAAAGGGCAAGGGACTTTTTTTAAAAGCAAAATGTTGCGCTTTTAGTTATATAGACTTCAGAGGAAATGCTACAGAAAAGCATGTACGTTTTTTTGGTTTTTTTTTGTTTTTTTTTGTTTTTTTTTTTGATGCATTTTTGAATCTGCCTAGCAGATTAAAAAAAAGCATCAAACGCATGTCTTAAAGCACAAAACACACTGCAGAAACGGATCAAACAAACTGCATTGGGGTGAACCTAGCCTTAATCTGAGGTCCATGCTGAGCGAAGGTCCTTCATTTTATGTGGCTGGTGGAAGTATTGGTGCACTAAAAGTGTAGTGATGACACAGCATTTGTGGTCCATTTAAGAAGGTGGGACTTGAACTGTCTCCATTCACAAATTTTGTGAATAAACGGCACAGCTGTGTGGGTGCAGCTGCGCAAATTCAAAAACAAGCCAGCAGGGATAAGTACCCCAAAATTCTCACACGACCGAATACGAATCCGGAAGTAATGTATTTCCTGAGAAGCTGTACTGATTAACTGGTTCTGCGTCAAACCTATAGCAAATACTTCTACAGGACAGCAAGGGTGCACAAAATCACGCATGTTTGTGCGTGTCTGTGCAGTTCAGACTAGGGGGTGCGTGCAGCTCACCCACACCACCATTCGCTGCTTTTGGCTGTCAATCACCAGGTTCCAGTTGGTGATTACTCACTGGCACCCATTGATCGCCAGGTATCTCTAACATCTCTGTACAAAATGGCACAGATCTATCAACTGTCAGCTCCTGTACACTGCTTTTGTATGGCTCTACAAAGCAGTGTGCTTACAGTGGAGCACACAGTTAACACTTTGATTTGCCCCATGATCACCCCAGATGTTAACTCCTTCCTGCCCAGTGTCCAAAATGCCGGCTGTAAGTTGCTGATTGCCACATTACTAGTAAAAAAAAAAAAAAAAAAAAAATTCCTGTATCTAGAAAGCCATTTGTATAACTCATTCCAGGCTAAAATTCTTTTTGCAATATCAATTGGGTTTTTTTATTGGAAAGTACAAATGGATGCCTCTAGACTTACGGAAGCCGTATAGATGGTCACCTCCAGAGTTCTATGTTTTAGAGAAGGTCCTTCGGCAGTATAATCTTCTTAAGGCTGATCTTAATGTTTTACGGAATTTCCAAAAATTGAAAGCTACTGTGGGGGAAGAGGCGGTCATGACCCCAGTCAAAAATTTTTCTTATGCGGTCACTAAAAAAATTTGGAAGAGGGTTTCGGAATCCTTTTTATCTAATGACCAAAAAGATGTAGCTTGGGGCGCTGTGCAAGAAGTAATTCCTACAAGATCTTTTTCCAGTATAGAAGGAGCCTTATAAGAAGTCCTAGATGTGTGCGGGAGGGCTGCCATGATGAGTCTGTGCTGCATGTTTTTTGGAATTGCTTTTATGCTCAGGTTTGGAAGCGCGCTGGTAAACTGATTAAGGGTATAAGTTCTGTGCGGATTTTGGGGCATGAAATGGTGCTTTATGGGATGGGAATACCGGATGAGGATTTGAAAAAGGTGTGGTCTGTGATCTGTTGTGTTAAATTGGCTTTATGGAAAGTGAGGAATATCGTGCTTTTTAAGAAAGATGTTGTAGAGGCTAAGCAATGTGTTAAATTGAGTTTGAGTTTCTTACATGTCTATTTTCTGAGATGTAAAGATTTTTGGTCGAAGTGAGGCTGAATATTTTTGGCAAGTTAAATATTGGAATCAGTTGTTAAAATTTTAGTTTTTGACATTATTAAAAAATTTTATAAAAATTAAAAAAAAAAAAAAAAAAATTCCACGATGAAGTGAAAATTTGAGACTTAAGATGGCAGTTTTAAGATCTTTTGACTGAGTGGGAAAAAAAAAAAAATAAATAAATTTGCATGTGTTGGGGTTTTGTTTAGCAAAGACATGTAACAGAATGTTGGCCTAGATTTATGACAATTTGACTTAAAAAAAAAAAAATACTGGACACTTTTTAATAGCAAAAAAATTTGTTTTTCAAAATTGGTTTAACCATTTGCCACCCGCCCTATGGCTGAATGGCGGCTGGCAAATGTAGTCAGTGTTCCGGGTGGACGCCATATGGAGTCCTCCCGCACATGCGTAGATTGCGCTCCTGCAGAGCCACGCAGCGGCGCGATATCTCATCGGCCGTGTACCTCGGACACGGGCGATGACCGATCTGAGTATCGGCCCCCGTTGCCGGTACCATGTGACCTGCTGTGACCAATCACAGCAGGTAACATGACAGTTGTATACAATGGATGGCTTCATTCATGCCACCCATTGTATACTAGTGTCTAGCTGTGAATGCACATGTCATGTGATTAGCTGTGGCCAAATCACAGCTAAGCACAAAAAAAAACCCTGAATGAATCGATTGTCATTCAGGTAAATGCTTGCTTATAGCAAAGTATTTGCTAAAAGCAAATTGTGTGTGGTGTAAAAAAAGAAAAAAAAAACAAAAAAAAACACAAACTTCCCCAAAGTAGTACAATGTTACTATGGTAACATTGTACTACTTTGGTCATAGTGAAATATGAAAAAATCTGAGAATTTAATAAAATAAAAAAATATTGATTTTCATACTGTCACCAGTCAGTGTCCCTGATCACCGCCATGCCAGTTATGATGATGCTGTACTGCACTGGTGACAATATGTAAAAAAAATAGTGACTAATTTTTTTTTAACTTAAGAAATTATGACATACTTCAAAAAACTCGCCAAGCCTCTTATGAAGTACGTCGGACTGCCTACTTTGCAAAAAGGGGTCATTTTGGGGGATATCTGTACTGTTCTGACATTCTTGGACCTCAGGAAATTAGATTGGCCGTCAGTACTTCAGGATTGATCAATATTCAGATATATACCATAGTTTGTGAACTCTATAACTTTCCTACAAACTAAAAAATACATCCTAATTTGGGTTATTTTCACCAGACATGTAGCAGAATACATCTTGGCCTAAATTTTTTATGAACAATTTATTTGCTAACATTTATAACAAACGTGTTTTTTGGTTTTTTTTTTTTTTTTTTTTTTTTTCCAAAATGTTTGGTTTTTTTTGTTTAGCAAAAAATAAAAACCCCAGTGGTGATTAAATATCACCAAAAGAAAGCTCTAGTTGTGTGAAGAAAATGATAAAATTTTAGTTTGGGCGCAATTTTGTCATTCAAAGTGTGAGTGCTGAAATGTGCAAAATGGGCAGGAAGGTGTAAAATTGCCCGGTATTGAATTGGTTAATAGCGCAAAAAATTAATGCACAGGCTATCAAATACCACTGAGTTTTTTTTTTTTGTTTTTTTTTTGTGGGGGGGGGGGTTAAAAGGACGTAGATTTCATTTGGGTGCAGCATTGCATGACTGCACAATTTTGTCAAACTAACGCAGCCGCATATCAGGGTAAATCCTCTAGAGGGCAAGTAGTTTAAACAATCGTACAATCTCTATCGTACGAAAAAATTTTTGTGCTTGTCCCTTCAAATAATTTTGGATGAAAGCTGTGTACTTGCGATCAGATTATCGTACAATCGCTTTAAAAGCAGTATTTTCCATATGATTTTCTGATTGTATACTAGGCTTAATTCATTCTAGCAAAGAAGCCGCTGGGGGGACCCTTCCTCTAGGTATTTGTGGAGTAGGATCAATGATCATGTTACAAGTAGAGGAGGTTGATAGTGGAGAAATGCCAGGCTATGGGCTGATCTGATCAACAGCAACGCTCTCCATATTGTAGACTTGTGCTTTCCAAGATCTTCCTAAAAAGGTGGTATTTTGCCTCCAAAATAGTACAGACCAAAGGAGTAGGAAATACATGTGACCCCAGCTTATGGGGTGGGATGCTTTTGTTATATATTCTCTAGAACAGGGGTCTTCAAACTTCATAAAGGGTCAGTTTACTGTTCAGAATTTAGGGGGGCCCGCACTGTGGCAAGTTGGATTAATAAAAAAAAAAACTGAGTCAGTGGGTAAACAATACCCAATCGATTTTTAGTGGGAGAAATGCATTGACATCAGTGGGATGAAAAGTAACCAATCATTGGTGTTGGTGGGAGGAATCGTGCTCCACCACTGAGGTCAGTGGGACGAATGGTATCTTGTCAATTTTGGATATTGCCCCAAGGTCCAGTTTGGAGACTATTGCTCTAGAACAAGGTTTCAGGAACTAAGGACCTGTCAATATGTAGTATGGTTATGGGTTGAACAGCTAAAACCTTTTTTAAATCATCCAAAAATGGTGTCGGTTTTATTTTTAGATGTTGAAGCCTCTGTCTAAAAGATGCCCTGAATGCTTCTGCGTTCAAGGAGAAAACCATCAGCTGCGTATGAAAATGAGGAAAGTAGACCTCCTGCACTAAAGATTTTTTTTCCATAAACTGTTTGCCCTTTTCCCATGATCTGCTCATAGGACCTGGGACATCCTCTAATTTTGACAACACAATCTCGTACTTACATGACGCACTTTTTTTTTTTTTTTTTCCCTCTTCGGAAGCTTGCAGTAGCCCATTATGTGTTTTCAGACTTTCCACCTAGCATGAACTATTAAATGATTTGGTCTGAGGTGTCTTAGGGCTGGATAACACCATGCCCACACATGAATCACACAAACATGCTGAGTGGTCCTGTGCGATTCCCATGTGGTGCAAATTCAGCTGAATAATTTTGAATGTGCTAAAATCTCACTGCACCAAAAGTAGTGCATGGACTTTTTTTTTTTAAATGCACTACAACCGTATCGCATGGTACTTTAGTACTCCTTGTGCAGGCAGGTGTACAAAAGCACTGCATTTGCAACATCGTTAACTTTGTACAGACACCTGCTCATATTGCAATTGGAATGCATTTTGCATGCTGTGAGAATTTCACAGCAATGCATAGCACGTTACTGTGTGATTTTTAATGTGCGGGCATGGTGTGAACTGGCCCTAATGGCAGAATCCCTATTTTGTGGACCCAGACTTGCTAGAAAAGTCTTTTTTACATCCATGTGAAGATAGATCCTTACCTCCTTTTTTTGCTTCTGTGGCAAATCTCATTCATTTTTTTTTTTTTTTTTTTTTTTTTCTGGATCACTTTTTCTTAAACCATCAGTCTTTTTCTAGCTATGCTCTAGTAGAGGAGCAGTGTATTCATAGACAACTCCTACTTTCATAAGGGCCCTTTCACACTGATCAGTTTGATGGGCTTTTTGGGGTTATAAAAGTAAAACAAAAATCTCTTTAAATCCTATTGAACTCTTTACACCAATGCACTGTGGGTACAGTGCGTTTTTTTAAAACTAATGCATATACTGTATTTTTAGTGCATGCGTAAAGTGCACCAAAAATGCACCTTTCCATTGAATGGAAAACTGATCAAAAACCGGAGCACTTTTAAAGTCACATGTCCATGTTTCACGGGTTTATGATTAGAGTCAGGCAACCAGAAAACACACCAAAATTTTTTACGGTTTCTTTTTTTTCCAGTGGAACCGTTTTTTTTTTTTTTTTTTTTTGTTTTTTTTTTTTAAAAAAGGGCCTCTAAGTGGAAAACTGTACAGAAGCTTAGATGTTTCTGTGCCCTCAGCCTAAAATCACCGTAACGGAACACCCTTTTGAGGTTGGTCTTTTTTTAATTTCTAGGGGGTGGCAACAAATCTGTCATGGCTATTTTAGATAACTTTGAGGAATAAGCAGTACGTTCTCTATCGCATTACTTTTTTTACGTAGTGCTACCCCCCAAGGAGCTGCTGGAGAGGATGGGTCCTCTCGTTCTTTGCCTCAACCTTCTCAGGAGCCTCAACTCCTCTCACCTAGTTGAATGCAGACATATACAGCACCACGAGACTCGCTTAAATGCCTAGCCAGACCAGAATAAACAGCACTGATGGCAGCTATGTTTGGCCTAATCTGATTGTATAGGCACAGACCATATGTAGATAAAATTAAAGAGCCTAATGGGAGAAACAAAATTCTAAACTAGATTGGCAGCCTCCTAAGATGGTTCCTCTGCCAGCTATCCTTTAGGCCACTTAAGGATGAATTTTTGATGAGTTTGGTATCTGCACAAAGTGTAAGTAGGTTCCAGCTTATTTTAATATTTGTGATTTGTGGCTGCAATGGTGGCAGTTAAATATTCTGACAGCTCAGGCCTGGGAAGGTTGTAGTGTTTGTATTAAAACCAGTAATGTAAGTTACTGGTTTAAATCGGTATGATTCTAATGTATAGATGTTCTGCTTTCAGTGGCTCTGCATTTGCTAGCGGAAAGATGAGCAGGCTTTCAGCCCTCAGACTTCTGGGACATGGCAGTAGGCTCGAAGTGGCAGGGGACCCTTCAGCTCTACTCCTGAAACTAGCAGCCTGTAGTGATTAACTTTGGTGGATGCTCTTCATTCCTGGTGGCAATGTGATAGGAAGCAAAGATGCAAGCTAGATTGAAAGGTATCTTGTGCTCACATTTCATTGGTGCTAAACCCAGCTGGTTTGGCCTCCCCTGCGGATAAGGAACCTGCAGATGTGCCTTCCTTAACTCCCACAGCAGCAAGAGTAGACTTTTCCCACACAGGTCTATTTAGGTCTTTCCTAGCTGCTCCTGTGCCCAAAAGTATGCTGGTATCTGTGGTTATCAGATTACACTACACCTTCCAAGATTCCCAATATTCTGCATTAAGGTCTATGGGCTCATTTGACTTTTGATCTCCCTCTCCTTGCTGGAGTGAGCCCAACATCAGCATTTCAGTAGACAGGAAGAAAACAGAAGCAGTGCTTCCTTTTTAACCAATACACGCCCGGCCAATAGCCAAAAGGCAGCCGGAAAAATGTATTGGATTTCCGGGTTGGACGCCAAATGGCATCCTCCCACACATGCGCACTTTAAGCGCTTGCAGAGCCGCGCAGTGGTGCGATCTGTCACCGGCCGTGTACCTCGTTGCCGGTACCATGGGACCTGCTGTGACTAATCACAGCAGGTCACATGACAGTTGTATACAATGGATGGCTTCATTGTATACTACTGCCTAGCTGTGAATGGTCACAGCTAATCACATGTACATGTCATGTCATGTTTTTTAGCTGTAGCCAAATCACAGCTAAGCACAAAAAAAACCCTGACTGAATCTGTCATTCAGGTAAATGCTTGCTTATAGCAAAGTAATTCTTTGCTATAAGCAAATTTGTGTAAAAAAAAAAAAAGGTAACATTGTACTACTTTGGACATAGTGAAATATGAAAAATCTTAAATTGAAAAAAAAAATTAAATAAATTATTTCATACTGTCACTAGTCAGTGTCCCTGATCACCGCCATGCCAGTTATATGAAGGCACTGCACTGGTGACAGTATGTTAAAAAAAAAAAAAAATAGTGAATTAATTTTTTTCATTTTCCGAAAAATGACATATTTCAAAAAACTCGCCATGCCTCTTATAAGAACGTCGGACTGTCATTTAGGGGATATCTGTACTGTTCTGACATTTTTGGACCTCAAGAAATTAGATTGGCTCTCAGTACTTCAGGATTGATCAATTATTCAGATCTATACCATAGTTTATGAACTCTCTAACTGTCCTACAAACTAAATACATCCTAATTTGGGTTATTTTCACCAAAGACATGTAGCAGAATACATATTGGCCTAAATTTATGAACAATTTATTTGCAAACTTTTTTTTTTTTTTTTTTTTTTTTTTATAACGTGGGTTTTTTTTCAAAATTTACGTGTTTTTTTTTTATTTTAGCAAAAAAAAATCCCCGGCGGTGATTACCACCAAAAGAAAGTTCTAGTTGTGTGAAGAAAATGATAAAATTTTAGTTTGGGTACAATGTTCTATAACCGCGCAATTCATTCAAGATGTGAGCGCTGGAAAATTGGCCTGGGCAGGAAGGTGTAAAATTGCCCGGTGTTCAAATGGTTAAACATACTATTGTAATCCAGAACCTGACTGCAATGAGTCATGTAAGCATACATGTGACAATTGCTTTTAGTTCATTTTTCAAGAAGACTGAAGCATTGTTTAACTGTAAGGGTACCTGTTGAGTGCCTACTTTTTTGGGGTGCATAGTGCCTGTTTTCTGCTTTGTATGTGTTAATACATTTTAGTATGGCCAGTTGTCTGAGTTAGTCAGGGGTTAAGTATTAACTCTCCCCATATGTTCATGACTCTGCCCCTTAGTGGTGGTGGGCCATAAAATACAAGGGAAATTTTGGCTTTTCATGGCCTCTCAAGAATGCTTCCACATGGGATTAAGCAAGGAGGGTGTTACAGAATGTGAAAGAAAAGAGCACACAGCCTAGTGCATTATACAAAAGATTTTTTAATATACTAACAAGCATAGCAGTAAAACAATCAAGCCACACTTTCGTGACCAAATAGGACAGTCTTAAGTGCAGGGGGCCACGCCAAGGTCCCTGAAGGTTGAGTGTTGTGATGGATATCCTTCCTCTAGAGCCTAGTTACAAATGATCACTTATCTAAATAGTCTTAACCACATCATGAGAACCAGGAGTACCCTCCCTTGCTTGTCCTCCATGGGAGATTACAAGACGTGCCAAACAAATGAGTGTAAAATACACATCAGATCTCAATGGGGAAAAAAATATCATGTTGGATTTCTATACGGAGATGGACTGGGTAATTTGTTAGGAATGTAAAGATGCCCATCGTTTTATGAACTTTTATCAACCCATAGAGGACTGAATTAAGACACCCCGAAAATCAAAGTGAAAACAAGCAGCAGGCTAGTTCATTTTGCTAAACTTTCATTGCAGCAACTCAAAATGGCATTCGATAGTTAGTTTTTGTATGGGCCCCACGTGCTTGTATGCATGCCTGACCATGTCGGGGCATGCTCCTAATGAGACCACGGATGGTGTCCTGGGGTATTTCCTCCCAAATCAGGACAAGGGCATTACTGTGCTCCTGGACAGTCTGAGGTGCAACCTGGCAGCATCGGATGGACTGAAACATTACATCCCAGAGGTTTTCTATTGGATTTGGGTCAGGCGAGTGTGGGGGGCCTCTCAATGGTATCAATTCCTTCATCCTCCAGGAACTGTCTGCGTACTCCTTGCCACATGAGACAGAGAGGGCATTGTCGTGCACCAGGAGGAACCCAGGACCCACTGCACCAGTTAGGGCCTGTCAATGGGTCCAAGGATTTAATCCCAATTACCTGTGGAGGTCTGTGCATCCCTTCATGGATATGCCTCCCCAGATCATCACTGACCCACCACCAAAACTGTCATGCTGAATGTACATGGAATAGTGTTGGCACACAATTTTATTTAGTTCATATTCTCACTGAGATACAAGAATGAAGGGATGAGGGGGGAGGCTGGAGGAGAAACCCAACTGCTGAGTGTGGCGGAGGATTCTCGGTGATTACAGAACAGTGCACACTTCAAGGCTGGCTTTGCGGAAGGGAGCAGAAGCAGATCTACAGATACGCATGTGAAAGAGGTGGAGAAGGCGCCACTGAGTGTAGACTGTAAACACTTTATTCCAAATCCGTTAAAATAACACATTTTAGGAGCTATATAGGCACATATTTTGTGTGTGGCTATCTTCCAGGGCAGCTGTGGACACATTGCAAATGTAGACACTGCGATGGCTGGATCTGGAGCAGACTTAAAGCTGTATATGGTGAGTCCTGGTCAGGCTGGAGTGTGGAGGAAGCCAAATGAGCTCCACAAACTGCAGTGGAACGCAAGTGTACTACATGAGCGGAAGTGACGCAATGACGTTTCATAGCATGCACTCCAGCTACAGGGACGCACTCCTTTTCTCAAGCTTGCCACATTTTCTGATGTGTTTTTGGTTTTATACTCTGGGGCCGTGACAACAAATACATACCAATTGGTCAAAATGGGTGGACAGAATTATCACCATCAGGGGTGGACTGACCATTTGGAAACTCTGGCACTGCCCAAAGGCCCGGGGTCAGTAGGGGGCCCCATGAGATGCCCCTGGTACCTTTTTTTCATAGGCTTTTTTGATTTTGGGCAAGGACCCGGGGGCCCCATGATCCCCTATTGCCCAGGGGCCCCATGAGTTGTCAGTTTGCCCCTGATCACTATAGATGTACAGCACAACCAAGTGCCATCTAGTGGATAATTTAAATTGTATTTGCATTCAACTACGATCTTTGGACCATTATAATTCTACATTACCTATACCTTACCCTGGGTAGATACTTTAAACAACCATAAAGATAAATATAGAATAGAATGTTGCATATAAAACTGTCTTAAAAAAAAAAAAACCCAAAACACTCAAATCAGACAGCTGAAAAAACTGACAGGTAAAGTAAGTAAATAGGTAATTTTTGTTGGAGGGCACGCTGACCAGTGTTTGTCTATTCTACAGCATACTTTTAAAAAAACCATCCGCCACCCCAGATGGATCTCCTACCAACCACTGTAGAGCATAAAGGGGGGGGAGGAAGCTTTAGCAAAGGCTGTGAAGTCATGACAATTTTGTTAACATATTGAAAAGTATATTATAACACAGTGGATATCTCTATTTCCTCTTACGTCCCCCAGGTGATAACTTCACTAAAATGTATATCCGATATGGTTCACGATCATGTGGAAGCATTCTGCTTCGGGAAGACATTTTGGGACTTGTTCGATAATCCAAACTTCCAGACCTACGGTAGATTTATGGTGATAGTCAGTCAGCAAAATGTTGAGGGATACGGTTTTATCTTTTCACTCTTATATTAGCGTACGGTGTTCACCAAACTGTGTTCTAAATGGGCGAATGATACGGCTTAAATATAAAAGGTTGCATGGACAAGAGAATATATAACATACTCTGAGCAGTTATAAATGTTTTAGTTTTATTAACTACAAATTCCTCTTTGCCATGTCTGATAAAGGGGCATGGTTTTCATCAGTTTTCTTGCATTGATGCATTCCAATAAAGTGTGTGTGTGTGTGTTCAAACTGGCTTTAATTTGCTAGGAGCCATTTTTAAGGTTAGGGGCTCATCTGTACATGTCGCTGGGTTTTTTTTTGGGAGCAATGGGGCTAGGAGAGGGTCCTTTTTGTAAAAGAATATTCCAATGTTTACCCGGAATCCTCTCCATTCTCCCATATTGACTGAAATCTGGTAGATTGGTCAAAGGGATTTTTTTTTTTTTTTCTGGTGGTTTTTAAACCGGGTAATGATTATAAGCCTCTTCAATGGGTTCGGGATAATATTTCTGAAGTTTCTTTAAGGATGGTACTTTGTTCTATAGTCAGTGGTTTTTGTACAATTTTCGCTTAAGGCAGCAAAATTGTGTTTTTTTTTAATTTTTTTTTTTGTTGGGGGATATTTCTCCATTTTCGATGACTACTATACTATAATGTAGTAATGAGTTACCTGATTAGTTTCTTTTGTAGTATTTAGCTTGAATGGCATCCTCGAGTTCTAGATCTAAAGGCTAATTTTCCTTTTATTGAACTCATGGGTGAAAATAAACCGAAGGGATTGTTGTAGCAATATTTTGTAAACTCTAAAATGTTTTCTATTGGGCTGCTACAATTATCTATCTCCTGCCGTAAAAAACTAGATGTTTAGCAAAAGAATTGTTCCAGATGTCTTTAAAGACCCATGGAGAGATTGGCATATGATGGAAATTTGCCCCCATTGCTGTGTGCTGGGTCAGGAGATAACAATTCACTGTTAAAACTAAAATCGTTACTGAACAAGCAAAATTCAGTTGCTGTATAAAATCCACCTGCTTTTGGTTAGAAGTTCTGTCACTAAAAAAACGAAGAGTTGAAAGACCAAAGGTGTGTAAAATCTATGTATAAAGAGTTTACGTCAAAAGAACAATTTTTGTAATTTTGGTTCCCATTTCTATGTTTTTAATTCAAGTGGGTACTATCTCTAAAGTAAGACTGTGTAGATTAATAGCTAGTGCTTGCAGAAATTCATCTATGTATAGTAAAAAATTCTGTCATACTCTCCATGGCTGCAATGATTGGGCATCCTGGGAGATTCTGTTGGTTTGTGTTTTGGGTATAAGAAATATGAATGTTACAGGCAACATAACATTTTCTAATGGCTTCTCCAGACCCTTTCACATCTGTCACATGCGCTCAGGGTGAACCTGCTCTCTGTGAAAAGCACAGGGCACCAGTGGAGGACCTGCCAATTCTTGTGTTCAATGGCAAATGCTATTCGAGCTCTATGGTGCTGGGCTGTGAGCACAGGGCCCACTAGAGGACATAAGGTCTTCAGGCCACCCTCGTGAAACCGGTTTCTGATTGGTCAGACATTAACACCAGTGGCTGCTGGAGGTCATTTTGTAGGGCTCTGGCAGCGCTCATCCTGTTCCTCCTTGCAAAAAGGAGCAGATACTGGTCCTGCTAATGGGTTAAGGACCTTCTACAGCCTTTGTCCAGCTCTCCTAGAGTAACTGCCTGTCTCCATGCTCTTGAGACTGTTGGGAGACACGACAAACCTGCCAATGGCACGTATTGATGTGCCATCATTGGACAGCTTGTGCAAACTCTGTAGGGTCTGGGTATCACTTCACTCTACCAATAGTGACACTGACCCTAGCCAAATGCAAAACTAAAGTCCGAAAAGTTGAGTAGGGAAAAATTCAAAGTCCTCCCACCTGTAAAACCGTTCTTGTTTTGGGGTTGTCTCATTGTTGCCCATCTAGTGCTCCTGTTTAATTTCATTAACACCAAAGCAGCTGAAACTGATTAACAACCTCCTCTGCTACTTAACTGACCAGTTCAATATCCCAGGAGTTTGACTTGATGCTATACTCTGATTAAAAGGTGTTTCCTTTTTTTTTTTTTTTTTTTTTTTTTTTTTTTTTTTTTGAGCAGTGTATTAATATCAAAGGATTAATGTTAGTAAAATTTTAGTTTCCCATAATCATGATGTCTAATAGTAGCAAGCAAGGTGGCATTTTGGCGCTGTGTACATTACTTTTTATTAGTACGTGTATGAAATGCAAACTTTGTAGTGCAGGTAACCACATTGCTCAGTTTGTAGTAATTCACCCTGAACACTTTAGTTAACCAGGACTGGTGGTCAGACATCCTAGAACGCATGCTGCTTTCAAAAACAGGAAGTGTGGGAACAAAATGTGTTCCTGTCTGCGGCTCGCTGTCATATTACCAGAACCATCCACTTGAGGTGAAAGGGAGTACAGGTGTAAGGTTCTAACGAATAGTGATCTGCTTAAAAAAAAAAAAAAAAAAAAAAAAACCTGAAGGCAGCTATATAACACCTTCTGTAACGAACAAAACAAACCCTTATGGGAACATCACAATATACTTATGACTGAAAATGTATATAAATGATAAAAGGGGAGGGAGATCCCTGGTTCTCATGTAGTGTTAACAATGAGACTGGAAACATCTAGATGAAGGACATACAACTACAATATCCTAAGTGATTGTCATAAATAGACATTCCGGTGAGATCCAATGTAATAATATACAACATTAATTGCTTCCCTGTGGCCCTATAGCATAAATACTGCTACAGGGTGGTAGGGCTGCACAAAATCACATGTATAATATACATGATTTTTTGCATCCCCAGGTAGGAGAAATGTGCCCCTCAGCTGCGATCTCTGGGTCCATGCCAGTGATTCCCCGCCCGCACCTCGCCATCAGAGTATCACTGACGGGGGAGAGGTTTGTATGTAAACAATACAGATCTCTACCCTGTCAGCTCCTGCACGCTGCTTTTTGTATGGCTCTGCATAGCAGAGCCATACAAAGCAATGTGCCTGCACAGTTAACCCTTTGATAACCCAAGATCAACCTCTGCCCAGTGTCAGTAGTACAGTGCTTATTAGCATTGATCACTGTATTGGTGTCACTGGGGATCTCAGTGACAGTTCCCCCGAGTGTCAGAATGCCCGCCAGTCTTGCTGTAAGTTGATCGCCCCCATTACTAATGGAAAAAAAAAATTGTGTGTATACACCGCCATTTGTAGATTCTGTAACTTTCACAAACCCATTTACACATAGTGGGATATTTTTTTAGCAAAGACGTAGCAGAATACATTTTGTCCTAAATTTATGATTTTATTTTTTACAAATTTTTCACTGTACGTGTTTAATAGCAAAAAGTCAAATAGTGTTTTGGGTGCAGCGTTGCATGACAGCACAATTGTCAGTTAAAGTAACCACAGCATCGTATTGCAAAAAATGGCCTGGTCAGGAAGGGGGTAAATGCTCTGGAGGGCAAGTGGTTTTAATATAAATATGCTGAAAATGATTAGCTGGTGACCTCTAATGCTGTAGGATGGTATCTACTTTGCTAATCCATATAGGTTTATGACTACCTAGATCTCTGTGCAAATATAGGCCCTAATCAATTCACAGTATAAAAAAAAAATGTATACAAAAAAGGTGAATAGATTAATATATAAATGCTATCGGTGGGACTCCTCTAATCAAACATATGGGTGTAGTATTGCAGAAGGAAATGGCCGTAACATATGGTTGAGACACTGTTGGATATTTATTTCAGGATCCTCAGTGAGGCCAGCAGGGGGTAGACTTCTAAGGTGAAGATCCTATACACTTTGTATTTATAAAGCTTCTCATGTCTTCTGCCTTCACCAGGGGTGGAATATTTTTTTCTTTGGTGATCCCAAGTTTTTGTGTTCTCCAGTCCTAACTCTAAGGAGGTGAGACTGTCTGTCAGTCGCATGGACATTTCCTATACACTACATAGGTTGTGATGCAGTTGATTTTTTTTTTTTTTGATGGGCTTTTCCACACATCCTGATTATTTTGTTTGCAGTGCCACATGTAAGCACACATACCACAATTTTTAATGCCACATTTTTGTAGCTGCCTTTTTTTAGACTGAATAAGGTTGTCTATTGACTATTTTAGCGTGGTGCCAAATTGACGTTTACCTTTTTTTTTTTTTTTTTTTTTTTTTTTTTACTGATTCTACTAGGTGCAGTAAGGCTTCTAAGATCCTAAGGTTTTGGTTTGTTAAAGAATATTCTTAACACAGAATCTTGCTTTAGGATATTCAAATTTTAAGTTTGATTTCAAAGGATCTACTAGTAAATCAAGTGATGAACCTAACTCTATAATTATCAGATCCCCTTTTTCATTTTGAGAGGCAGATGCATGCCATATAGTGGCAGGTATTTATTATATGCCCATTCTATGAGAATCTTCATAGCCCTTTTTCTCAAATTTTTGAATATAGTACTTTGTTCCTCCAAAATTGTTTGTTTGTGTTTTTTTTTTTTTTTTTTTTTCTTGTACATGCCCACTGAAGCCTTAAATGCCCATTTTTGGGAGTGCGCATGCGTGGCCGGCGGGACGGACATGTCCCGATGAGGCTCCGCTATCCCATCGGGTGACAGCACCCAGAAGCGGTGGGTCCCGGCCCATGATACACTCTAAGGGGATCCGATCCCCTAGGCAACTATCCCGGAGTCTGATCCGCCCGGCTCAGCGGCAGATCCTCTGCTCCAGATCAGAGTACTCTGACTGAGGACTCGATCCCCGCTGCGAGCTGTGCACAGGCCCGCTCACCGCTGCACACAGCTCACTGCTGCACACAGCCTGAAGAGGGAGAGAGCTGGGGGGGCTGAGTTCATTATAACAGCCCCCCTCCCTGACAAGCAGCAAAATGGTTAAAGGGGCATCCCGGCACCAGGTCCCCCCATCAACCAAAACCATCAGAGGTCCTGGCAAAGGCCTCCACCAAAATGGCCACCGCCCCAACACGTGGAAACAAGCAAGCAGCAGGGGCATATGCTGCCCTGCAGGACCCGCAGCCTGGCCATCCCTGCACGTCTGAGGGTGAGTCTGACACTGAAACCGATGTCCCTGACGCCTGACCTTACACCCCCTGACCTATTATCACGCTTTTAAAAAATGCTACACAAAGCTCTGAAGCAAACCTCAGATCGCATCACTGCCACGCTATCTAGGGAAATCCGTGAACTAGGACAACGCACTGTGGACCTAGAACAGAGGGTAGATGGTCTTGACGCCTTGCTTCAGACACACACGGATGACCTTGATCTTCTGCGTGACGAAAACGCAACACAACACGACTGGAGGGCATTGAAAACCAAGCGCGGTGGTCAAATCTACGTATCCGTGGCCTTCCAGAAACTATAATCGATGTCCAATCCACGATAACAGCTCTGTTCCAAGAAGTTGCCTCAGCTATCCCAATCGACAGATTGGAATTGGATAGAGTTCACAGTTCGTTAGCGCCACAACGCGTGGATGGTCCACTAAGCGATATAGCCAAGCTCCACTTTTTCCGTACTAAGGAGCAACTCCTACAAGCTGCCCGTAATGCGGAATCTCTACAATTCCAAGGTCATCCCTATCAATTATTCCAAGATCTATGCCCCACAACGATCTCCAAGCGCAGGGCTATGAAACCCCATCTACAAGTGCTTCAACAACACGCTATACAATATAGGTGGAGCTTCCCTTTCACAGTGCGATTCCGATACCAGTCCCGAGATTTCACCTGCAAAACTCCAGAGGATCTTTTAGACACCCTACGGGTCCTGCAACTACATCCCCCAGCGACGCCTTCAGAAAGCGCCAAGCGGAGGTCCCTCCCGCACGTGCAACTGAAGGTCAATTCAATTTCCACGAGGGGGCGTTTTTTTTGTCTCCAGGACTAACCTCACAAGATACCATGGACTGAACACTGTCCTACATTTATTCTTCCCTCCCCCCCCCCCCCCCCTTTTTTTTTTTTTTTTGGGTTGAACTTTCGAATGCAAAATTGTTGTTTTTGGTGTTAGACAATGGAAATGCTGCAGAAAAGCATGTGGGGTTTTTTTTTTGTTTTTTTTGCTCGATTTTGAGTTTCTAAATATGCCTAGCAAAAAAAAAATAGGAAAAAACACGGGTGCAAAAATGCAATTCAGTAACTACTCAAACAAAACCTTCATTGGTGTGCACCTAGCCTTACAAGACTTGAATGCCTGTGCCCAAAACACTTACTATTGCAGCCGCATTAATGCGAGTTAAAGGCTTCTTTAGAATGCATAACGTCTGTGTGACTTAATGTGCAATTTAGCTATCCACTTGTATATAATGCTGGATTGCTGGGAAGTTTATCAGATTAGAAAGTACTGAGATGATTCTAGAAGTGTGATATTTGCACATATCCACCATCTGTGCTCACGCCAATCCATTCCCCCTCCACCATCCTGTGCTCACGCCAATCTATTTTCCTCCACCATTGACCATTTTCCTTAAGGGTACTTTCACACTGCTGCCTCCAAAAAGGCTCATTCATTTTTGCTGTGCTTTTGAGGGTTTTTTTTAAATGACACGTGACTAGACTGCACCAAAAACACTTCTCAGGCATTAAGGTGCTTTCCATTGATTTCAATGGGAAGAGGCATTTTTGGGGCAGTGTTTAACAGGACAAACATGCTCCAAAGATGCTGCAAGCAGTTTTTATACCACAACTAAAGTGCAATGCTTGTGTAAAAACATACATAGGGAAGTTTTTTTTTTTTTTTCCCCCCCCCCCCCAGCTTTTCAGGCACTTAATGCAAAAACTCTTCAGTGTGAAAGTAGCCTTAGATTTCCCAAAACCATATATGTCAAATCTAAAAACTCAGTTTGGCAGGCCCTTCCCCTTTTTTTTTTTTTTTTTTTTGAATGTAAATCTAAACGAAATTTAAGTAAGTAAATTGTATAATGCATGGCCAGCTTTAGGCCTCAGGCACACATGACTTTTTTTAAAAACTCCCACTCCTCTTAAACAGTGTTTTTGGGAAGAAAAACCTCCTGGCGCTTGTCAGTGTCTTGACGACAGACCTGAAGTGCTTGTGTGTTCAATTCATTGGCCAGAACTCTTTATTCTGGCCATTGGAATGCATTAGCACTAAACGCACCCAGTGTTAACAAGAGTTAAAACACGTTACCTGCCAAAACGCTGCTGCTCCAGAATGTGCTGGCCCTTGGGGTTTTTCCTACTAGTAAACACTACTGCTACTAAAAGGCCAATGTGCATACACATAGCATAGCATGAAGGGCCATTTAAAAGCATTTAAAAAAAAAAAAAAAAAAGCCTTTTAAAAGTGGCTGTAAAAATGCCCTGTGCATGAGGGGAGAACTGTCAGCTCTTTTAAAACTCATTCCACATTTTTCAGAAAATGACCCCATATCAATTGAAGAAAAAAAAAAAAATTTTACGTTGTGAGCCTGCAGTGCATTGCAACCACAATCAGTGTATCATGGGTGTAATGCACAGGCTGCTGGGTTTTTTTTTCTGCAGCGTTTTTGCTGAAACACTACAGTCCATTTAACATGATTTCCTATGGGACATGTTCACATCTATGTTTTCACTCTGTTTTTTTGGAAAGGGTAAGGGACTTTTTTAAATGCAAAATGTTGCGCTTTTAGTTATATAGACTTCAGAGGAAATGCTGCAGAAAAGCATGTAGTACATTTTTTTTTTATGCATTTTTTAATCTGCCTAGCAGATTAAAAAAAGCAAACGCATGTCTTAAAGCAAAGCACAACACACTGCAGAAACAGATCAAACGCAAACTTCATTGGGGTGAACCTAGCCTTATTCTGAGGTCCATGCTGAGCTAAGGTCCTTCATTTTGTGGCTGGTGGAAGTATTGGTGTACTAAAAGTGTGTAGTAATGACACAGCATTTGTGGTCCATTAAGAAGGTGGGACTTGAAGTCTCCACAGATTTGTGAATAAACGGCACAGCTGTGTGGGTGCAGCTGCTCAAATTCAAAAACAAGCCAGCAGGGATAAGTACCCCAAGAGTCTCACACAACTGAATACAAATTCGTAAGTAATGTATTTTTTCTGAAGCTGTACTGATTAACTGGTTCTGCGTCAAACTATAGCAAATACTTCTACAGGACAGCAAGGGTGCACAAAATCACGCATGTTTGTGCGTGTGTCTGTGCAGTTCAGGCTAGGGGGTGCGTGCACCTCACACACATCACCATTCGCTGCTTTTGGCTGTCAATCACCAGGTTCCAGTTGGTGATTACTCACTGGCACCCATTGATCGCCAGGTATCTCTAACAGGGGAGAGACCAGTGTACAAAATGGCACAGATCTATCAACTGTCAGCTCCTGTACACTGCTTTTGTATGGCTCTACAAAGCAGTGTGCTTACAGTGAAGCACACAGTTAACACTTCGATTTGCCCCATGATCACCCCAGATGTTAACTCCTTCCTGCCCAGTGTCCAAAATGCCCGCTGTAAGTCGCTGATTGCCACATTACTAGTAAAAAAAAAAAAAAAAAATTCCTGTATCTAGAACGCCATTTGTATAACTCATGTAAACTAATTTGCATATATGGCGGACGCCATATGGAGTCCGCCCGCACATGCGTAGATTGCGCTCCTGCAGAGCCACGCAGCGGCGCGATATCTCACCGGCCGTGTACCTCGGACACGGGCGATTACCGATCTGAGTATCGGCCCCCGTTGCCGGTACCATGTGACCTGCTGTGACCAATCACAGCAGGTAACATGACAGTTGTATACAATGGATTCATGCCACCCATTGTATACTAGTATCTAGCTGTGAATGCACATGTCATGTGATTTATCTGTGGCCAAATCACAGCTAAGCACAAAAAAAACCCTGAATGAATTGATTGTCACTCAGGTAAATGCTTGCTTATAGCAAAATATTTGCTAAAAGCAAATTGTGTGTGGGAAAAAAAAAAAAAAAAATTCCCCAAAGTAGTACAATGTTACTATGGTAACATTGTACTACTTTGGTCATAGTGAAATATGAAAAAAATCTTGAGAATTTAATAAAAAAAATATATATATATTTTCTTACTGTCACCAGTCAGTGTCCCTGATCACCGCCATGGCAGTTATGATGCTGTACTGCACTGGTGACAATATGTAAAAATAGTGACACAAATTATGACAAACACTTCAAAAAAACTCGCCATGCCTCTTATGAAGTACGTCGGACTGTCTACTTTGAAAAAAGGGGTCATTTTGGGGGATATCTGTACTGTTCTGACATTCTTGGACCTCAAGAAATTAGATTGGCCGTCAGTACTTCAGGATTGATCAATATTCAGATCTATACCATAGTTTGAACTCTATAACTTTCCTAAAAACTAAAAAATATATCCTAATTTAGCTTATTTTCACCAGACATGTAGCAGAATACATCTCTGCCTAAATTTTTATGAACAATTTATTTGCTAACATTTTTTATAACAAACGTGTTTTTTTTCAAAATGTTTGGTTTTTTTGTTTAGCAAAAAAATAAAAACCCCAGTGGTGATTAAATACCACCAAAATAAAGCTCTAGTTGTGTGAAGAAAATGATAAAATTTTAGTTTGGGTACAAAGTTGTATGACCGTGCAATTTGTCATTCAAAGTGTGAGAGTGCTGAAATGTGCAAACTGGCCTGGGCAGGAAGGTGTAAAATTGCCCGGTATTGAATTGGTTAATAGCGCAAAAAATTAATGCACAGGCAATCAAATACCACTGAGCTTTTTTTTTTTTTTTCTTTGTGGGGGGGTTAAAAGGACGTAAATTTCATTTGGGTGCAGCATTGCATGACTGCACAATTGTCAAAGTAACGCAGCCGCATATCAGGGTAAATCCTCTAGAGGGCAAGTAGTTTAAACAATCGTACAATCTCTAGTATCGTACGAAAACATTTTTGTGCTTGTCCCTTCAAATTTTGGATGAAAGCTGTGTACTTGCGATCAGATTATCGTACAATCGCTTTAAAAGCCGTATTTTCCATATGATTTTCTGATTGTATACTAGGCTTAATTCATTCTAGCAAAGAAGCCGCTGGGGGGACCCTTCCTCTAGGTATTTGTGGAGTAGGATCAATGATCATGTTACAAGTAGAGGAGGTTGAAAGTGGAGAAATGCCAGGCTATGGGCTGATCTGATCAACAGCAACGCTCTCCATATTGCAGACTTGTGCTTTCCAAGATCTTCCTAAAAAGGTGGTATTTTGCCTCCAAAATAGGACAGACCAAAGGAGTAAGAAATACATGTGACCCCAGCTTATGGGGTGGGATGCTTTTGTTGTAATATATTCTCTAGAACGGGTCTTCATACTTCATAAAGGGTCAGTTTACTGTGGGGGCCGCACTGTGGCAAGTGGGATTAAAAAAAAAAAGAAAAAAAACCTTGAGTCAGTGGGTAAACAATACCCAATCGATTTTTTTAGTGGGAGAAATGCATTGACATCAGTGGGATGAAAAGTAACCAATCATTGGTGTTGGTGGGAGGAATCGTGCTCCACCACTGATGTCAGTGGGACGAATGGTGTCTTGTCAATTTTGGATATTGCCCCAAGGGCCACAGTTTGGAGACCATTGCTCTAGAACAAGGTTTCAGGAACTAAGGACCTGTCAATATGTAGTATGGTTATGGGTTGAACAGTTTAAAACCTTTTTTAAATCCAAAAATGGTGTCTGTTTCATTTTTTAGATGTTGAAGCCTCTGTCTAAAAGATGCCCTGAATGCTTCTGCGTTCAAGAAGAAAACCATCAGCTGCATATGAAAACGAGGAAAGTAGAACTCTGCACTAAAGATTTGATATTTTCCATAAACTGTTTGCCCTTTTCCCATGATCTTCTCATAGGACCTGGGACATCCTCTAATTTGACATCACAATCTCATACTTACACGACACTTCCCCCCCCCCCCCCCCTCTTCGGAAGCTTACAGTAGCCCATTATGTGTTTTTCAGACTTTCCACCTAGCATGAAATATTAAATGATTGGTCTGAGGTGTTTTAGGGCTGGTTAACACCATGCCCACACATGAATCACACAAACGTGCTGCGTGGTCCTGTGTGATTCCCATGTGGTGCAAATTCAGCTGAATAATTTTGAATGTGCTAAAATCTCACTGCACCAAAAGTAGTGCATGGACTTTTTTTTTTTTTTTAAATGCACTACAACCGTATCGCATGGTACTTTGGTACTCTTGTGCAGGCAGGTGTACAAAAGCACTGCATTTGCAACATTGTTAACTTTGTACAGACACCTGCTCAGATTGCAATTGGAATGCATTTTGCATGCCGTGAGAATTGCACAGCAATGCATAGCATGTTACTGTGATTTTTTTATTTTATTTTTTTTTTATATGTGCGGGCATGGTGTGAACTGGCCCTAATGGCAGAATCCCTTTTTTTGTGGACCCAGACTTGCTAGGAAAGTCTCTTTTTACATCCATGTGAAGATCCTTACCTCCTTTTTTGCTTCAGTGGGAACTCCATTTTTTTTTTTTTTTTTTCTGGATAACTTTTTCTTAAACCATCAGTCTTCTAGGTATGCTCTAGTAGGGGAGCAGTGTATTCATAGACGACTCCAGCTTTTATAAGGGCCCTTTTAAACTGATCAGTTTATGATGCGCTTTTTGGGGTTTTAAAAGTGGAACAAAAATCTTTCAATCCTATGGCACTCTTTACACCAATGCACTGCGAGTACAGTGTGTTTTTAAAACTAATGCATATACTGTATTTTTAGTGCATGCGTAAAGTGCACCAAAAATGCACCTTTCCATTGAATGGAAAACTGATCAAAAACCAGAGCACTTTTAAAGTCACATGTCCATGTTTCACGGGTGTATGATTGTGGTCAGGCAACCAGAAAACACCCCAAAATTTTTACTTTTTTTTTTTTTTTCCAGTGGAACAGTTTTTAAAAAAAAAAAAAAAAAAAAAAAAAAAAAGGGCCTCTAAGTGGAAAACTGTACAGAAGCTTAGATGTTTCTGTGCCCTCAGCCTAAAATCACCGTAACTGAACACCCTTTTGATACTGGTATTTTTTAATCATTTCTAGGTGGTGGCAACAAATCTGTCATGGTTATTTTAAATAACTTTGAGGAATAAGCAGTACTACGTTCTCTATCGCATTACTTTTTTATGTAGTGCTAAACCCCCCCCCCCAAGGAGCTGCTGGAGAGGATGGGTCCTCTCGTTCTTTGCCTCAACCTTCTCAGGAGCCTCAACTCCTCTCACCTAGTTGAATGCAGACATATACAGCACCACGAGACTCGCTTAAATGCCTAGCCAGACCAGAATAAACAGCACTGATGGCAACTATGTTTGGCCTAATCCTGATTTTGTATAGGCACAGACCATATGTAGATAAAATTAAAAAGACCTAATGGGAGAAACAAAATTCTAAACTAGATTGGCAGCCTCCTAAGATGGTTTCTCTGCCAGCTATCATTTAGGCCACTTAGGATGTTGAATTTTTGATGAGTTTGGTATCTGCACAAAGGGAAGTGTAAGTAGGTTCCAGCTTATTTTAATATTTGTGCTTTGTGGCTGCAATGGTGGCAGTGAAATATTCTGACAGCTCAGACATGGGAAGGTTGTAGTGTTTGTATTAAAACCAGTAATGTAAGTTACTGGTTTAAATCGGTATGATTCTAATGTATAGATGTTCTGCTTTCAGTGGCTCTGCATATGCTAGCGGAAAGATGAGCAGGCTTTCAGCCCTCAGACTTCTGGGACATGGCAGTAGGCTCAAAGTGGTAGGGGACCCTTCAGCTCTACTCCCTGAAACTAGCAGCCTGTAGTGATTTAACTTGGTGGATGCTGTTCATTCCTGGTGGCAATGTGATAGGAAGCAAAGATGCGAGCTAGATTGATGGGTATCTTGTGCTCACATTTCATTGGTGCTAAACCCAGCTGGTTTGGCCTCCCTTGCGGATAAGGAACCTTCAGATGTGCCTCCCTTAACTCCCACAGCAGCAAGAGTAGACTTTTTCCCACGCAGGTCTATTTTAAGTCTTTCCTAGCTGCTCCTGTGCCCAAAAGCATGCTGGTATCTGTCAGTCGCTCCTTTTTAACATGGTTATCCTATTACACTACACCTTCTAAGATTCCCAACATTCTGCATTAAGGTCTATGGGCTCATTTGACTTTTTTGATCTCCCTCTCCTTGCTGGAGTGAGCCCAACATCAGCATTTCAGTAGACAGGAAGAAAACAGAAGCAGTGATTCCTTTTCAACCAATACACGCCCGGCCAATAGCCAAAAGGCAGCTGGAAAAATGTATTGGATTTCCGGGTTGGACGCCAAATGGCGTCCTCCCACACATGCGCACTTTTCGCACTTGCAGAGCCGCGCAGTGGTGCGATCTGTCACCGGCCGTGTACCTCGGACACGGCCGATTGACCGATCTGAGTATCGGCCCCGTTGCCGGTACCATGGGACCGCTGTGACCACTCACAGCAGGTCACATGACAGTTGTATACAATGGATGGCTTCATTGTATACTACTGCCTAGCTGTGAATGGTCACAGCAGGTCACATGCACATGTCATGTATTTTTTTTTCTTTTTTTAGCTGTAGCCAAATCACAGCTAAGCACAAAAAAAAACCCCTGAATGAATCGATGTCATTCAGGTAAATGCTTGCTTATAGCAAAGGAATTCTTTGCTATAAGCAAATTGTGTAAAAAAAAAAAAAAAAAAAAAAAAAAAAAAAAACCTGATCACTTCCCCAAAGTAGTACAATGTTACTATGGTAACATTGTACTACTTTGGGCATAGTAAAATATGAAGAAAAATCTTAAATTGAAAATAAAAAAAATTAAAAAAATTTTCATACTGTCACCAGTCAGTGTCCCTGATCACCGCCATGCCAGTTACATGAAGGCAGCACTGCACTGGTGACAGTATGTAAAAAAAAAAAAAAAAAAAAATTTTTATTTTCCAATGACAAAATACTTAAAAAAAAAAAAAAAAAAAAAAAAAAAAAAAAAAAATTTGCTATGCCGCTTATGAAGTACGTCAGACTGTCTACTCTGCAAAAAGGGGTCATTTGGGGATATCTGTACTGTTCTGACATTCTTGGACCTCAAGAAATTAGATTGGCCGTCAGTACTTCAGGATTGATCAATATTCAGATCTATACCAGAGTTTGTGAACTCTATAACTTTCCTACAAACTAAAAAATACATCCTAATTTGGGTTATTTTCACCAGACATGTAGCCGAATACATCTTAGCCTAAATTTTTATGAACAATTTATTTGCAAACTTTTTTTTTTTTTTATAACAAACGTGTGTGTTTTTTTTTTTTTTGTTTTTTTTCCAAAATGTTTGGTTTTTTTGATTTAGCAAAAAATAAAATCCCCAGTGGTGATTTAAATACCACCAAAAGAAAGCTCTAGTGTGAAGAAAATGATAAAATTTTTTAGTTTGGGTACAATGTTGTATGACCGCGCAATTGTCATTCAAATTTGAGCGCTGAAACCTGGAAAATGGCCTGGGCAGGAAGATGTAAAATTGCCCGGTGTTTAAATGGTTAAACATACTATTGTAATCCAGAACCTGACTGCAATGAGTCATGTAAGCTTACATGTGACAATTGCTTTTAGTTCATTTTTCTAGAAGACAAGCATTGTTTAACTGTATGGGTACCTGTTGATGAGTGCCTACTTTTTTTGGGGTGCATATTGCCTGTTTTCTGCTTTTTGTATGTGTTAATACATTTTAGTATAGCCAGTTGTCTGAGTTAGTCAGGGGTTAAGTATTAACTCCCCATATGTTCAGGACTCTGCCCCTTAGTGGTGGTGGGCCATAAATACAAGGGAAATTTTGGCTTTTCATGGCCTCTCAAGAATGCTTCCACATGGGATTAAGCAAGGAGGGTGTTACAGAATGTGAAAGAAAAGAGCACACAGCCTAGTGCATTATACAAAAGATTTTTTAATATACTAACAAGCATAGCAGTAAAACAATCAAGCCACACTTTCGTGACCAAATAGGACAGTCTTAAGTGCAGGGGGCCACGCCAGGGTCCCTGAAGGTTGAGTGTTGTGATGGATATCCTTCCTCCAGAGCCTAGTTACAAATGATCACTTCACTAAATAGTCTTAACCACATCATGAGAACCAGGAGTACCCTCCCTTGCTTGTCCTCATGGGAGATTACAAGACGTGCCAAACAAATGAGTGTAAAATACACATCAGATCTCAATGGGGAAAAAAATATCATGTTGGATTTCTATACGCAGATGGACTGGGTAATTTGTTAGGAATGTAAAGATGCCCATCGTTTTATGAACTTTTATCAACCCATAGAGGACTGAATTAAGACACACCCCAAAAATCAAAGTGAAAACAAGAAGCAGGCTAGTCCATTTTGCTAAACTTTCATTGCAGCAACTCAAAATGGCATTTGATAGTTCGTTTTTTGTATGGGCCCCACGTGCTTGTATGCATGCCTGACCATGTCGGGGCATGCTCCTAATGAGACCACGGATGGTGTCCTGGGGTATTTCCTCCCAGATCTGGACAAGGGCATTACTGTGCTCCTGGACAGTCTCTGAGGTACAACCTGGCAGCATCAGATGGACTGAAACATTACATCCCAGAGATTTTCTATTGGATTTGGGTCAGGCGACTGTGGGGGGCCTCTCAATGGTATCAATTCCTTCATCCTCCAGGAACTGTCTGCGTACTCTTGCCACATGAGACAGGGCATTGTCGTGCACCAGGAGGAACCCAGGACCCACTGCACCAGTTAGGGCCTGTCAATGGGTCCAAGGATTTAATCCCAATTACCTGTGGAGGTCTGTGCATCCCTTCATGGATATGCCTCCCCAGATCATCACTGACCCACCACCAAAACTGTCATGCTGAATGTACATGGAATAGTGTTGGCACACAATTATTTTTTATTTAGTTCATATTCTCACTGAGATAAAAGAATGAAGGGATGAGGGGGGAGGCTGGAGGAGAAACCCAACTGCTGAGTGTGGCGGAGGATTCTCGGTGATTACAGAACAGTGCACACTTCAAGGCTGGCCTTGTGGAAGGGAGCAGAAGCAGATCTCCAGATAAGCATGTGAAAGAGGTGGAGAAGGCGCCACTGAGTGTAGACTGTAAACACTTTATTCCAAATCCGTTAAAATAACACACATTTTAGGAGTTATATAGGCACATCTTTTGTGTGTGGCTATCTTCCAGGGCAGCTGTGGACACATTGCAAATGTAGACACTGCGATGGCTGGATCTGGAGCAGACTTAAAGCTGTATATGGTGAGTCCTGGTCAGGCTGGAGTGTGGAGGAAGCCAAATGAGCTCCACAAACTGCAGTGGAACGCAGGTGTACTACATGAGCGGAAGTGACGCAATGACGTTTCATAGCATGCACTCCAGCTACAGGGATGCACTCCTTTTCTCAAGCTTGCCACTTTTTTTTTTTTTTTTTGGTTTTATACTCCTGGGGCTGTGAAAACATACATACCAATTGGACAAAATGGGTGGACAGAAAATTATCACCATCAGGGGCGGACTGACCATTTGGAAACTCCGGCACTGCCCGAGGCCCCGGGGTCAGTAGGGGGCCCCATGAGATGCCCCTGGTACTTTTTTTCATAGGCTTTTTTGAGTTTGGGCAAGGACACAGGGGCCCCATGATCCCCTATTGCCCCGGGGGCCCCATGAGTTGTCAGTTTGCCCCTGATCACTATAGATGTACAGCACAACCAAGTGCCATCTAGTGGATGATAATTTAAATTGCAGTTGCATTCAACTACAATCTTTGGACCATTATAATTCTACAGTACCTATACCTTACCCTGGGTAGATACTTTAAAACAACCATAAAGATAAATATAGAATGTTGCATATAAAACTGTCTTTAAAAAAAAAAAACACTCAAATCAGAGCTGAAAAAACTGACAGGGAAAGTAAATAAATTGATAGGTAATATGTTGGAGGGCACGCTGACTAGTGTTGTCTATTCTACAGCATACTTTTGGAAAAACCATCCACCAGCCCATATGGATCTCCTACCAACCACTGTAGAGCATAAAGGGGGGGAGGAAGCTTTAGCAAAGGCTGTAAAGTCATGACAATTTTGTAAACCTATTAAAGTATATTATAACACAGTGGATATCTATTTCCTCTTACGTCCCCCAGGTGATAACTTCACTAAAATGTATATCCGATATGGTTCACGATCATGTGGAAGCATTCTGCTTCGGGAAGACATTTTGGGACTTGTTCGATAATCCAAACTTCCAGACCCACGGTAGATTTATGGTGATAGTCAGTCAGCAAAATGTTGAGGGATACGGTTTTATCTTTTCCCTCTTATATTAGCGTACGGTGTTCACCAAACTGTGTTCTAAATGGGCGAATGATACGGCTTAAATATAAAAGGTTGCATGGACAAGAGAATATATAACGTACTCTGATGAGCAGTTATAAATGTTCAAGTTTTATTAACTACAAATTCCTCTTTGCCATGTCTGATAAAGGGGCATGGTTTTCATCAGTTTTCTTGCATTGATGCATTCCAATAAAGTGTGTGTGTGTGTTTGTCGCCATTTTTTTATTTTTAAGGTTAGGGGCTCATCTGTACGTGTCACTGGGGTTTTTTTTGGGAGCAATGGGGCTAGGAGAGGGTCCTTTGTAAAAGAATATTCCAATGTTTACCCGGAATCCTCTCCATTCTCCCATATTGACTGAAATCTGGTAGATTGGTCAAAGGGATTTTTTTTTTTTTTTTTTTTTTTTTTTTTTTCTGGTGGTTTTTTAAACCAGGTAATGATTATAAGCCTCTTCAATGGGTTCGGGATAATTATTTCTGAAGTTTCTTTTTAAGGATGGTACTTTGTTCTATAAAGTCAGTGGTTTTTGTACAATTTTCGCTTAAGGCGGCAAAAAAAAAAATTTTTTTTTTGGGGATATTTCTCCATTTTCGATGACTACTATACTATAATGTAGTAATGAGTTACCTGATTAGTTTCTTTTGTAGTATTTAGCTTGAATGGCATCCTCAAGTTCTAGATCTAAAGGCTAATTTTCCTTTTATTGAACTCATGGGTGAAGGATAAACCGAAGGGATTGTTGTAGCAATATTTTGTAAACTCTAAAATGTTTTCTATTGGGCCGCTCCAAATATCTATCGCCTGCCATAAAAAAACTAGATGTTTAGCAAAAGCATTGTTCCAGATGTCTTTAGAGACCCATGGAGAGATTAGCATATGATGGAAATTTGCCCCCATTGCTGGGTCAGGAGATAACAATTCACTGTTAAAACTAAAATAGTTACGGAACAAGCAAAATTCAGTTGCTTGCAGTATAAAATCCACCTGCTTTTGGTTAGAGGTTCTGTCACTAAAAAAAATGAAGAGCTGAAAGACCAAAGGTGTGTAAAATCTATGTATAAAGAGTTTGTCAAAAGAACCATTTGTAATTTTGGTTCCCATTTCTATGTTTTTAATTCAAGTGTGTACTATCTCTGATGTAAGACTGTGTGTAGATTAATAGCTAGTGCTTGCAGAAATTAATCTATGTATAATGAAAAATCTGTCATACTCTCCATGGCTGCAATGATTGGGCATCCTGGGGGATTCTGTTGGTTTGTGTTTTGGGTATAAGAAATATGAACAATGTTACAGGCAACATAACATTCTCTAATGGCTTCTCCAGACCCTTTCACATCTGTCACATGCGCTCAGGGTGAACCTGCTCTCATCTGTGAAAAGCACAGGGCACCAGTGAAGGACCTGCCAATTCTTGTGTTCAATGGCAAATGCTATTCGAGCTCTATGGTGCTGGGCTGTGAGCACAGGGCCCACTAGAGGACATCGGGCCTTCAGGCCACCCTCGTGAAGCCGGTTTCTGATTGGTCAGACATTAACACCAGTGGCTGCTGGAGGTCATTTTGTAGGGCTCTGGCAGTGCTCATCCTGTTCTTCCTTGCAAAAAGGAGCAGATACTGGTCCTGCTGATGGGTTAAGGACCTTCTACAGCCTTTGTCCAGCTCTCCTAGAGTAACTGCCTGTCTCCCATGCTCTTGAGACTGTTGGGAGACACGGCAAACCTGCCAATGGCACATATTGATGTGCCATCATTGGACAGCTTGTGCAAACTCTGTAGGGCCCGGGTATCGCTTCACTCTACCAATAGTGATACTGACCCTAGCCAAATGCGAAACTATAAAGTCAAAAGTTGAGTAGGGAAAAATTCAAAGTCCTCCCACCTATAAAACCATTCTCTTGTTTTTTGGGGTTGTCTCATTGTTGCCCATCTAGTGCTCCTGTTCATTTCATTAACACCAAAGCAGCTGAAACTGATTAACAACCCCCTCTGCTACTTAACTGACCAGATCAATATCCCAAGAGTTTGACTTGATGCTATACTCTGATTAAAAGGTGTTCCTTTTTTTTTATTTTTTTGAGCAGTGTATTAATAGCAAAGGATTGTTGGTAAAATTTAGTTTCCCATAATCATGATTAATAGTAACAAGCAAGATGGCATTTTGGTGCTGTGTACATTACTTTTTATTAGTACGTGTATGAAATGCAAACTTTGTAGTGCAGGTAACCACATTGCTCAGTTTGTAGTAATTCACCCTGAACACTTTAGTTAACCAGGACTGGTGGTCAGACATCCTAGAACGCATGCTGCTTTCAAAAACAGGAAGTGTGGGAACAAAATGTGTTCCTGTCTGTGGCTCGCTGTCATATTACCAGAACCATCCACTTGAGGTGAAAGGGAGTACAGGTGTAAGGTTTTAACTAATAGTAATCTGCTTAAAAAAAAAAAAAAAACACCTGAAGGCAGCTATATAACACCTTCTGTAACGAACAAAACAAACCCTTATGGGAACATCACAATTTACTTTTGACTGAAAATGTATATAAATGATAAAAAAAAGGGGAGGGAGATCCCTGATTCTCATGTAGTGTTAACAATGAGACTGAAAACATCTAGATGAGGGACATACAACTACAATATCCTAAGTGATTGTCATAAATAGACATTCCGGTGAGATCCAATGTAATAATATACAACATTAATTGCTTCCCTGTGGCCCTATAGCATAAATACTGCTACAGGGTGGTAGGGCTGCACAAAATCACATGTATAATATACATGATTTTTTGCATCCCCAGGTAGGAGAAATGTGCCCCTCAGCTGTCGATCTCCAGGTCCATGCCAGTGATTCTCCGCCCGCACCTCGCCATCAGAGTTTCACTGACTGGGGAGAGGTTTGTATGTAAACAATACAGATCTCTACCCTGTCGGCTCCTGCACGCTGCTTTTTGTATGGCTCTGCATAGCAGAGCCATACAAAGCAATGTGCCTGCACAGTTAACCCTTTGATAACCCAAGATCAACCTCTGCCCAGTGTCAGTAGTACAGTGCTTATTAGCACTGATCACTGTATTGGTGTCACTGGGGATCTCAGTGACCGTTCCCCCGAGAGTCAGAATGCTCGCCACAGTCTCGCTATAAGTTGATCGCCCCCATTACTAATGAAAAAAAAAAAAAAATTGTGTATACACCGCCATTTTGTAGATTCTGTAACTTTCACAAACTCATTTACACATAGTGGGATATTTTTTTAGCAAAGACGTAGCAGAATACATTTTGTCCTAAATTTATGATTTTGATTTTTTACAAATTGTTCACTGTACATGTTTAATAGTAAAATCAAATTAGTATTTTTGGGTGCAGCGTTGCATGACAGCACAATTGTCAAAGTAACCACAGCATCGTATCGCAAAAAATGGCCTGGTCAGGAAGGGGGTAAATGCTCTGTAGGGCAAGTGGTTTTAATATAAATATGCTGAAAATTAACTGACCTCTAATGCTGTAGGATGGTATCTACTTTGCTAATCCATATAGGTTTGACTACCTAGATCTGTGTAAATATAGGCCCTAATCAATTCACAGTAAAAAAAAAAAAAAAAAAAATGTATACAAAAAAGGTGAATAGATATATAAATGCTATTGGTGGGACGCCTCTAATCAATCATATGGGTGTAGTATTGCAGAAGGAAATGGCCATAACATATGGTTGAGACACTGTTGGATATTTCAGGATCCTCAGTGAGGCCAGCAGGGGCTAGACTTCTAAGGTGAAGATCCTATACACTTTGTATTTACAAAGCTTCTCATGTCTTCTGCCTTGACCAGGGGTGGAATATTTTTTTTTGGTGATCCCACATTTTTGTGTTCTCCAGTCCTAACTCTTAGGTGAGACTGTCATTTGCATGGACATTTCCTATACACTACATAGGTTGTGATGCAGTTGATGAATTGTTTTTTTTTTGTGGTGGGCTTTTCCACCCATCCTGATTTATTTTGTTTGCAGTGCCACATGTAAGCGCACATAGCACAATTTTTTAATGCCACATTTTTGTAGCTGCCTTTTTTAGATTGAATAAGGTTGTCTATTGACTATTTAGCGTGGTGCCAAATTGACGTTTACCTTTTTTCTGATTTCTGCTAGGTGCAGTAAGGCTTCTAAGATCCTAAGGTTTGGGTTTGTTAAACAATATTCTTCCTAACACAGGATCTTGCTTTAGGATATTCAAATTTTAAGTTTGATTTCAAAGGATCTACTAGTAAATCAAGTGATGAACCTAACTCTATAATTATCAGATCCCCTTTTTCATGTTTCCTTTTGAGAGGCAGATGCATGCCATATAGTGGCAGGTATTATATGCCCATTCTATGAGATTCTTCATAGCCCTTGTCTCAAATTTTTTTGAGTATAGTACTTTGTTCCTCAAAATTGTCGTGTGTTTGTTTTTTTTGTTTTTTTTTTTCTTTTTCTTGTACATGCCAGCTGAAGCCTTAAATGCCCATTTTTGGTACCTTTTTTTTGTATATCTGGGATGGTGGCTACTACCGGCATGCAGTTATGAGTTGCCCCCACTAGTTTTAAACTGTGCTTTAGAATAAATCTTCCCCTCTGGTTTAACTACCCACCCAAGAATGTGATCTCTGCTTTTTAAAAGTGTTTTCCCAAAAAGGGGTGCTGAAGAGGACTAAGTACTCTATGGACTTTACACTACTCTGAAATATGGGATGATAGCCTTGATAGAAACATCCTGAGTAGGAAAGAGCTAGCTTGAGGAAGAATTACCTGTAGCACTACCCCTTTAGGAGTTGCAATAGATTTACGACCCCCTATAATCCTTCATGTGCAGGCAACACACATTTTCCACAGACTTGCGTCCC